>NC_036255.1:1633783-1783908 GCF_002742605.1 Olea europaea var. sylvestris
CAAAAAGAATAAAGGAAGAAGAAGGAAGTAAAAATGAAAAATAGTAAGTGCATATTAAAGGGGGGTGAGAGAGAAAGAGAGGGGGAGAGAGAGAGAGAGAGAGAGAGAGAGAGAGAGAGAGAGAGAGAGATTGTGTTTGTGTAAATTTTTGTCAATGTGCTCATAACTTTACATACATTTTAATTTTAAAACGATTATTAAATTAATACTTACTAAAGTGGCTAGTACACATTTGGTTGATGATTGTATGTTACAGTGAGATCCATTTTATTTATTTTATGAACTTTAAGAGTTTTTATTTACATCATTGGACTTTATAATAATGGTAAATAAAATTAATCTAACATAACAATGATATGGCTTCGCATTTAAAGAGTATATTTTGTAGAAATATCTAAAGAAATGATAATGAATTTCGATTGTAGGCTCGTTGACTTCGTGGGTGATTAGGACCATCTCAATTTTCCATTCGAAAAATAAATTATTAGAACTCAAGGCAAGTAAACCTCCCACCGTTTATGTGATGAAAATTTGTTGTTCAAAACAATAAAGATGCGTGGAATGGAATGGACAAGATTGGAACAAAAATGTGGACCGGTTGCAGCCAATTAAACTGCAGGCCCTTGCTGGCATGAACTATGGGACTGCATGGTGTTAAACCTAACAGCATGCGGTCGCATGGTAGTTAAATCTGACCACTAGATCATTTTTCGGCGATTTTTCTGTTGGTTTTTTGGTGGCTTTTCATTTGTTTTGGCACCACTTCGTATGGCCTCGTTCCATGACTATATATAGGTGGTTTTTGATCGTAAGAATTTAATGGAAAAACACTTGGTTATATTATGATCATGCCATTAATTCCACAATAGAAGGATAAATGTTTCTTCTTCCATATTCAATTCTCTTTGTGTTCTTCAAGTTCGGGTGAGGAAATGCTTGCGCTTTTGTGTTTCTCTACATCAAGACTTAATTACTCCTACAAATCATTTGCCGCGAGATCCTTTAAGTACCAAAATTGTTACCGAGAGGGGACAAATATGGTTTGAGGACAACAATATAATATCGTGTTTGAGTCTTTCATATTCGGATTGTCCTTCATGTTTATTTCATCTACTAGGTATCACTTCTATGTTGTTTCTTCTTCAACCCCAATGGCAATAAATTCCGAACATTACTTGCATGTCATATCGTTAAAGGTATAGATGTGTTATCTTGTTTGCCATTATATTTACATGATATTTTTCATTTATGATTTTAAGAGAAAATGAAATGATAATACTTTCAAATATAGGTATTCAGATTTGGGAGAGTTATAATTTGGTATCAGAGCCCATAATTATAAAATCAATTCCGTATAATCTAAAAATACATTTTTAAAAAGGGGTATCTTGCTGTGTTCTTGCCAGACGGGTTCTCTTGTGATCATTTGGTAAGGTTGAATTAAATTTTTATATTGCTAATTTATACTTGATGCCTAATTTCTCTAGTAGTAAAATAATAATATTGTACGGAATTATGCTAGAGATGTCTTGGATTATGTTTAAGAAGTAGCCGAATCAATTGATTTCCTAAATCGTGATCGAACAATGTCATAGTACCTTATGGTAACCATATGACATTATAGTCACGCTTATATTTATTGGTCAAATATTAAAATTCATTTCGGATAATATTCTTAATTTACCACTGCACCAAAAATAATAACATCGCATAACTTAGGAGTTTAAAATAATTAATGTGAATTATAAATTCCTATAAAAAAAAAAAGTAGTGTATTTATTTAAATTAATAATTCTTAAGTAACTATAAAAAAATTTATAAACTAGTAATAACCACGACATTGGATAGCCCATATATACTCCAACGATGTCAAGTGCCCAATCGATAATTAATTATTGCATTGTGATATATACATGTCATATTTTAATCTAAATACATGATTATTTATTTTATATTTCAATTTTGCGTTTAAATTGCTAATTCTATTTCAATTCCTTCCCGATACCTCTCAAGAAAACTATCGAATTGGTAAAGAGATGTCCCGATTCCAATGCTTAAAGAATGGACCAATCCAAGACAAATTTTCAAAATGATCTTAAGTAATCATTTTTATTTATTGAATGTTGAAATATGCATGCATTTTATTATTTAATTGACAAGACTAAATTATTTTATTGTCCTAATAAGTTTGAAAGGTAACTAAACATTAATTTTAAATAAAGAAGTTTGTCTTATTATATTAATTATATTAATTTTTCTTAAATGAGTTTGGGAAGTATGGATCATTTTACTAAATCAGTGTCCCTACCTTTAAATTCTCTGACCCCCAAGAATTCATATGTTTATTAGCACGAAGGGACGGAGGGTGGTAGGATGTGCCATATTGTCTTGTAAAAATCATAGCCAATTTTCTATTATTAGTACTTAAAAGTTGAAACCGTCCTTTAACTTTTCACTTAATATTAACTGCATTAATTTATCATAAATGATTAAATGCTTTGATCTTTTACCTATGTTAATATTTGGGTCTTTACATCTCCTTTACTTTCTCATACGCTCACTCAGTTTTGCAATGAAAGATAAATAAATAAAGGAGCTTGTTTATTTTCTTTTAGTATTTCTATCTTTGAACGACGCTTGAGATTATTCTTTTATTGTCATAAATTTGGTCACTCTCGACCCCTTATTTATTCTTCAAATAATTCACTTTATTATGGAAAGGATTTTCCTATCATTTAGAGTTTGAAAATGTATCATTGATTAAATCCTAATATAGCCTAATGTTGCGTTTAAATATGATGCAAGCTTGTTACATCTTAAGTTAAATTACACTGTCATTAATGTTATCATTGTGATTTATTCCCAAAAAATAATTTAATTCTGTATTTATCACATATTTATAGTTCTATGCTTAAGATAATAACTAAAAAAATGAAAAATTGCAGCAGCGGTCCCTAACCTTTTCATTTTTGCACACTTTACCCTAACCTTTAATTTATGCCAACGGAGGTCCCTAACTTTTCATAAATATGCACCTAGAGTCCATCTGGATGAAAACCATTAGTTGATCATGAAAGTAGACTTTGACCAAATTGAAAGGGGTAAAATGGCAATTTTGGTTATTTATAAACATTTAAAATTAAAGTAATAAAACTAAAAAAAAAAAAAATCTACCCCAACATCCCACAGTGAGTTGGTTCTAAAAAAGGGCCCTCCAAGCCATTCTTGCATTTCCTTCTTTTTCACCAAAATTTTCTCTCCATTTAAAGCCCAAAAATTTAGACTTCCGGAAGAAATAAAAAACCTAAATGGGGTTTCAAAGTATGATTTTTGAGTTTGTGTTGTAGACTTCTTGGGAAGGTGTGGAAATTTGAAGGTTGTTGAGCGAATATATAGATGGGTGGGGTTCTACCAACCTCGAAATGATTTTTTGTTGGGGATGGTTCGAAATGGGGTGTGGTGTGGGGTTGGAGGGTGGCGGTGGCCATAGCCTTGGTCATGGGTGGTGCGGTGGCATGTTGGCAGATGTAGATGTTTGGCCATGGCTAAAAATCAATGTGTTGTTGGAGAAGATGAGGATAGGGGTGGGTGGGGTGGAGGTTTTGGGGCAAATTTCTTTTTTTTTTCCCGTTTAGTTTTATTATTTTATTAGTCAATTGTTGTTAATTTTATTTCCGCAAGTGTACAGACCATAACAAGTATAAAGTAGATCTAAAAGTCCGAATTGTCGATCCTAAGAGGACTATACTCTACCACTTAATTCAATTTTTCTTTAACCACTATTTGTTGAAAGCAAATAAAAACTTGTAGGATATGAATTTTAATCTAAATACAAGAAAATAAGTAAATACACATATGATTGGTTTAGAAATTAAATAATGACTGATTTTATGGTAGAATAATTTCACTTATTGGTCACCTTTATATCTTAAATTAAGATTCATTCTAATGTAGTGTTTGGCCGGATTCTCTTATTGTATTCAATTTACACCTCTCGAGTTCTCATTGAGCCGATTTAACTAATTAAAGTCCATATCTCTACACAAATCAAACTTCGTTAAACGAGTATTTTGTCCTAAAAATTCAATTATAATCGCAACAATTAGTATACGAACTATCTTTACTCATCATACAAATTTACCGGATTTTACTATATGTACTAAGTCCTAAACTCATATATCTATTCGTGAAGAATTCACAAAATCATCAAATTGGTGGTCAAGTAATTTAATGCATTGAATCCATAATAAAATCAACACATGAAACAAAAACAAAAAAACAAAAAAAAAAAAAGGAAGAAACAAAGAAAAAAAGAATCTTAATTAAAAACATAAAGGATCCCAATTGGGTTACGTTATTCGCCCAAACAATGAATTTAGCTCTTCAAAATGAAAGGAGAAAAATAATAAATTGGCTTAAAATACTTACCAAATTTGTAGCAAACATATAGAAGAAAATAAATTGAATCTTGCACCAAGAATTTCTACCTCTTCCAATTAATGCTCCATACCTTGAATTACTCTTTGTTTTTCTCCCTTGAATTCTTGTCTTTGACCTCTACGTATGTCTCTTGCCTCTCAATGTGGAATCCCTTCAAAAGTGTGAGAAATTTGTCTGTATATGTGCCTGGCCATGTGTAGAAAGTAGGATATTCGTCTAGACTAAAAAGGGACCGAAATTGCGCACTAGTTCCTTCTATAGGTGGCGCCGCGTAGAATTTGGTAGTGGGGCCACAGCACCTCACTGTACCACCTCTCTGAAGCTTATTGACGTCACCTGACGTCAGGGCACTAAGGCTCAGTTGTGTTCGGCATAGCAATGCCCTAAATGTGGCGCCGCGACACCTACACTCTGTTCCTCTTTTATTTTTTTGGTGCCTTGGCGCCACTATTTCAATGTCGGGCACTACTCGTCCAACAATTGTGCTTTGCCTCTTTTGCCCCCTATCTATAATTTCTTTTCAATTCATGCTACTAACTTCAATTGATGACCTTTTTTGCGTCTTTCACCATCTCGATAATCCTATAAAACAACATTAACAAACACATTAAAAACGTTCAATACTCATAAAGCTTACAATCAAGTTTAAATTGGCTAAACTCATGAGTAAAACACACTTGTCAAATACCCCCAAACTTAATCATTTGCTAGTCCTCGAGCAAACACAAGAAAAAAAAACTAATTAAAGACACAAATAGCGATTCAGTTAAATGGCTCGCCTTCTAGCTCAGCATTGAGAATATTATATCACATTTATGAATGGTATCTAGATTGCAATACAAGATATAACCATTTACTTATTCCATGCAAAACAGTTGTGTGTGTATGTAGAGTCAAGTGTAACGCCATACATTCACAAGTTGGCTCACCACCCAACCCTCAGTGGTCAATAATTTCCTTTCTTCACTCGTGAGATTCACAAACCCAAACTTGTTTTCTTCTATTATCTCACACCGAGGTATAATTCTAAGGTCTAATCTAACTTATCAATGTCTTACACCTCTCTAGTTTGGGTTAGTTCAACTGGTAATATTAACAATTTATCCATGTAATGATTCTCCTTAATTATGAATGTTTCAACAATCTAGTTTATATTAAGTGATTCAAACCCACTAATTATCTACGCCCCCAAGATCAATCAATTCTTTTGTACACTTGTATACCAATACTTTTTTTCAGTTCTTTTTTTTTTTTCAATTATTACCTTATCCTTTTTTTCCTTTTCTTGACTCCTATAGCGAGTGTTAGGTCGATAACTGCACAATTTTTTCATACCAAAGGGTACTAGGTTTCAAGAGATCTCTATAGACTTAATAACTTGAGTAAAAAAGGTGCAAGCATGAGGGGTAGCTGAATAAGTGCAATGCTTCTTTTATATAAAATGAAGTGAAATTTATAGGGGTTAGATTTCTAGCATTTGGTTATCACCAAGCTTATACCAGAAAAGTTAAAGATACTCCACACAATTTTTTAACATGCATGAAATCAGAACAATCTGAAATTTTTTTTATCACCTGTTAGAATGCCCCAAATTATTAAATATATGGTCAAAAGGTGTTGTGAATCATGGGGTAAAAGATCAAGCACCTAAGTTATCCATTTATCCTATGCATATAAATGCTTGTGTTTCTGTTCAATGCTAAATATAATACTCGTGCATAATTATTACACCATTTCGCATAGATAGATAAAAACATCAACTCAAGCATATGAATCTTCCACAATCCACAAACTAACAAATGATCTCAAGTATATTCATCATTACCCATGAATTATCTAAGTCACACAGGCATGCAAAATATTTTTTCACACATTCGTATGAAATTAAATAATAGTCACACATTCATACTACTTAAACAAAAAGAAATGATAGCAAGTAACCCAAATGATTGACCCCTTCAAACTTAAACCATACATTGTCCCCAATTTGAAAATAAATGCAAAGGAGGGATAGAACTTCCCTGAAATCATCTGTGGGTGTCATCGCTATCGCCATCGCTCTGGTGAGATGGATCCGTGTTGGCTAGATATGGTAGATATGTTGGCTATGGAGGGAATAACATGTGGGGATAAGCGGAAGCCAGCATTGAAAAGAACTCATTCTGGTACTGGTATTGAGTACACATAGAGTTTTGTAAATGTTGATTTTGATTGTTTATGGAAGCCTGCAAATGATCCAATTGATCTTGAAGTCCATCATATCTTTCTTGATTCCGTAATTCCAACTCATCGTATCTTTGGGTCAGCTACAGCTGCAAAGTCTCAATCTGCCAAGTAATGTCATCAATCTGGGAATTAGTAGGCAGAGGGTTACTAGGCTGGGATGGCTGCGCCTCTGTAATCTATGGTTGTGCATTGGAAAAGAATTGCTTGCTAGAAAATTGCCAAACTAACTTCTTAGTCATGGTGGGTTTAGGGTAAACTATCTCCTCAGCTGGAGAAGCCACAATTCCTTCTCTCCTACCAAGAGTATATATCAAGGAAAGATAACCCAAACCAACAATTGTAGATCCCCGTACTGATCATAAGAAGTTGGTTTGAATAACCATACCCACATCTACGCTTTGGCCCCGCTGAATAGCATAATCTAATAGTGCTCGTTCCTTGGTCACCTCACTGATATTACTGCTGGGCAAAAGTTTACCACATATGAAATAGTGCTAAGCCGTGCATTCTGGGAACATATCTACAGCTAGAAAGTTGGTGACATCAGAGCCTGATCGTTTCCTTGTGACACTAGGATGGGCTAACTCTCTAATTATATCGGTTGGATCAATTGCCCCTTCATCACGCGGTTTGGAAAAGTCATCTTTGTCGATATCTGGCAGTCCATAGGACCAATTAATTGTGGTTCAATCAAAATGGATCCACTTTCCTTTGACATATATTTTTAAGTCCTAGTGCTCCTTAACATTGGCATAAAATCCTGCACCATTGGTATTAGTCTTGGCTGCGGTTGCCTTGTAAACCGCTGCCAATTTCTTTCCTCAATTAATTCTTGCATATAAGGTTCCAGATCATCAAATCCCTGCTCTGGAATATAGTTCTTGTGTACTACCATGTCATGTATCCGCGTTCTGTGCCCTCACTCACAAATTTGCTGGTGTCCAATAGCTTGATAAGGAGGCTGAAGACTTTGATCTTTTTTTTTCAGTGGCATTGTGTACTTCGCGAAGTAGAATGAAAGAAAGTGGATTTACCACCACAAATTGTAAACTAGTCCACACACCACTACAATCTTACCAAAACACACACCTCGCAACAATTCAATCACCTCCAACACTCAATTCTCCATAGAGGTACTGCAATTTCATAAACAAGGAGATAAAGTGATCAATTAATTCACATAGGGAAGTAAAATTCATTGAGGCATTTTAACAAACACCGTACTAGCATAGCACAATTCACATCTACAATCCCCTCAATCTTAACTATAATTATAAAATCACAATCTCAAGTTGTTATGTCATCAAAATTTATCACGGGCCATTAGAAACTTCATACTCCAAACAAGTGCCATGTGACAAGTTGGAATGTAAATTATATTTGTTGAATTATCATATGAACTAATATCAATTTTGAATATGTTACTGTTGAAATAAATTCGAAATTATGAAACTTGCATTATTGTAATAAAAAAAAAGAAATAAAAAGAAGTAAAATTAAGTGGATGAATAAAATTGTGTAGGTAAAATTGTGTGCTTGTAAATTTATTATGTGTACAGCTTATGGATAGCGTAATGGCCATAATTAGGGACCCTCGCACGGGTCTCACCCTATGTGAGGGAAGTGGACATCCTTATATACATAAATTATATGCACCAAGTACAATCTATGTAAATATATAATGGTGTGTTTGTCTTTATCTGTATGTGTACGTATATATGGGTCAATGTGTACAACATAAAAAGGCATGCTTGTGTGCACAATTTTCTCTACATGTGTGTGTGTGTGTGTGTGTGTGTGTGTGTATATATATATATATGTTATTATTTTGTGGGATGCCTCACTATTTCTTTCTGGCCCAAATGTTTTGAGCGGACTTGGGTCTATTATATTCCTGGGTTCTAAAACGTGTTTTTTGTAGAAGAAGCGTGAATGCCTCATTTAAAAGGGTAGAGATCAGTCGTCCACGTGGCTGAATCTTGACCCTTGGTATTTGACGTTTGGCTGTTTAGATACTTAACTTGGTTTTGGCCCTAATTCTGGTTACGATACCGTGTGCACTTTCGCCTGCTTTTCTTCTCTCTGAGTGAAAGATTAGGGTTCTTTGTTTTTACTGTAAATCCAAATATTCTTGGTGTTCTTCTCAATTTGATTTCTTAGTGATGTAGTATGATTGTTATAGTACAGTCTATTAGTGATTGAGAAGTTGTTTTGGGTTGTTCAATGTGAAGAGGCGAAAGAGAACTCGAAGAAACCCTTGGTTTCTTTGTACATTTGTACTATTCTTGATTGATACTTAGTGGATATTGAGCTTTATCACCTTTTGGTAATGCTAAATGGGTGATTAGGCTGAAAGGCTGAACATCCGAGCCCTTTTAGGGCGAAACATATCTTTGTGTTCGTTTTTTATTGTTCTGCAATTTACAATTTTCTGCTCAAATAACCATCCGATTTCGATTCTTAGTGATTCGATTTAACAAGTGGTATCAAAGTCACTATTTTTTTTTAAATTTTCTAGCAAGAAATTTACTTACGTTTTCTGGTTCAGATCTGGGGTTTTTTCTTGGAATTTTTTAAAACCAAAAGTTTTATTTTCAATGCGACTCGTTTTAACTCGTCATGATTTACTCTAACTCGTTACTGACTATGGTTGATCTTTTGTTTTATGTACTGAGTTCTATCGAGTTGAGTTGAACCAGTCCGGTCCATGGTGAGTTCTTGACTCATTACTGAGTTCACACTGAATCTTGGTGACTCGTTGGCTTCTTAGTTTTGCATTGTGTTTCTTGGTCTGGTTCTCACGTTCCTTCACTGTCTTTCTTCATTCTGAAACAGTAAAGGTTTCAGATTCTGGTATTTTCTTCAACCCCGTATTATTAAACTGTAATCTCAATCTGTTTGGTTTCAGTTATTAAGGTAAGTAATCTACCACTGCTTACCTTTGTTCAAGATCTCCTACGAGGATCTGGGAATCTGAGGAAGTAGTGGGCTGCTGGATTATCACCCCTTAAACCATTTCCAAACTGATTTATATCTGCTGTTTTTAAATTACCTTGTATACTGCATAATAAGTAGATAGAAGTGCATTTTCTGTTTTACTCATATTGTCACTATTCATAAGTCATTATATACCTGAATCTATATATTTTGTGTATTGCATATTTACTGTTTTGTGTATATATCTGTCATCATGTCTACTACACATAAATTTGAAATTGAGACATGGAACGACACTTTGAGACTTCAGTCTCTGGCGCCAAAAACTGTGGGCATTACTATTGTAGCAAAGGTGTGCTATAGCTATTGATGGAAATTGGGCTGTAGAAATTAGTGCTTATAGGAGACAAGAATTAAGTGACATAGCATGGAGTAAAATCTTCTTACACTTATCTGATAGTGTTATTAGGAAGGTTGGGGAAACTACAACTACTGAGGCTCTCTGGACTAAGTTAGAATCACTTTATCTAACTAAAACTATGCCAAATAAATGTTACCTCCTAAGGTAATTTTATAACTTCAGATGTGATCCCATCTCAAATTTGGAAGAAAATCTTGACAGATTCACAAAACTGATTTGGGGTCTTGCTAATTGTGATGAAGAGATTTCTGATGATCAACAACCTGTAGCTTTATTAAATTCTTTAAGTGATAAGTATAGAGATGTTAGAAATGCTTTAGAATATGGGGGGCAAGAACTTACTATTGATAAAATTACTTCAGCCTTGAGAAACAGAGAACTTGAAATAAAAGCTGAGTCAAAAGACTCCAAATATGGTGAAAGGTTATACATAAAAGAGAAATATAACCAAACTAAGAAACAATATTCTTTCAATCAAAACTCTAGCAAGAACAAAAAACCTCAATTCTCTAAATTTAAAGAGAAGAATAAGAATCAAGAGAAAACCAGAAACCAAATCAAAAAGTGTTACTATTTTGGGAAGACTGGCCACATAATAAAAGATTGCTTCAAGAAAATCTCTGATAAGAAAGATATAACAAATTCTGAAGGGTCTGCAGCTATTGCCTGCAAAAATGAATATGATTTTCAAGGGGTTGTTTTGGCTACAACTACCAAAAGGGACCCAAATTGGTCGTTGATTCTGGATGCACCTTTAACATGTGTCCTAAAATAGAATGGTTTACTGAATTAGTTGACCTAAATGGTGGACAAATCCAGATGGGAAATGACATGAGTTGTCAAGTTAAAGGAGTTGTAAAGGTCAAACTTCTGTTGGATAACAACTTAACTCTTGACCTTGAAAATACTAGATATATACCTGAGTTTAAAAGAAATCTTATTTCCTTAGGCAAACTTGATGATAAATATAATATCACAATTCACAAAGGGCTTCTAACACTTAATCAAGGAAGTAAAATTGTGGTAACCTCTCCCAAGATTAATGGCATCTATACTGTGTGTGCTAAATTTGTGTCTGATCAGTGCACTGCAGCCTTAAACTCTGACTCAAATAAGTCTTTAATTTGGCATAAAAGACTTAGACACATATCAGAAAAGGGCTAACTATTTTAAATAAACTTGGATATTTTGGAACTGACATTGTTAAATGTTTGAATTTTTGTGAAAACTGTATTTTTGGAAAACAAAAACAATTACCTTTTAAAATCGGTATTCACAAATCTACTTCCACTCTAAATTATTTACAGGCTGATCTTGGGGACCTGCCTCTGTTAATACTCTAAGTGGATTCAGATTTTACCTACTTATAGTAGATGATTTTTCAAGAAAAATTTGGACTTTTCTTCTAAAATAGAAATCTGATATTTTCCAAACTTTCAAACAATGAAAATTAATGATTGAAAATCAGATAAACAAGAAAATTAAGGGATTAAAAACAGACAATGGACTTGAGTTTTGTAATAATGAGTTTGATTTTTTCTGTAAAAATTCTGGAATTTTGAGACATAAAATTGTAACATACACACTTCAGCAAAATGGTGTGGCTGAGAGAATGAATATATGTTTACTAGAAAAAGTAAGGTGTATGTTGTATAGTTCTAGCCTCCCTAAGTTTTAATAAATAGAAGTCCATCTAATACTATTGATTTTCAAGTTCCTGAATAGTTGTGGTCTAGAAAAATTCTTGATTACAGTAAACTAAAGATTTTTGGCTGCACTGCCTATTCACATCAAAATGAAGGGAAACTTGAGCCTAGGACCTTAAAATGTGTTTTTCTGGGCTATGGAGAGGAAACTAAAGGGTATAGACTGTGGGATAGAAGCCAAAATGGTTTTAAGGTTATCATTAGTAGAAATGTCATCTTTAATGAAAATAACATGCCATGTGTTGAGTCTACTAACCTTAAAACTTTAGAATCTGTACATTTAAAGAAAACCATGCTAGAAAATCAATCTGATCATCAAGATGATTTGATTGAGGTGGAGACCTCTCAATCTGAGGAAAATCCTGAACATAATGAAACTGATATTGAAAAGGAATCCTTAGGAGATACACTTGCTGATTACCAATTAACCAAGGATAGAGAAAGGAGAAATATAAGACCTTCTATCAGAATTAGTAATGAAGGATTTGTTACATTTTTCTCATCCCTGGATTCACTAAATTCTGAACCTGCTACATTTGATGAAGCTATTAAAAGTCCAAATTCTAAACATTGGAAAAATGCTACGAATGAAGAAATGGATTCCCTCTTAAAAAATAAAACCTGGGGTCTGGTTGACAGACCAAAGAACCAAAAGGTTATTAGTTGCAAGTGGATATATAAAATCAAACAAGTAGACTCAGGTTCACAAAATAAAATATATAAGGCCATACTTGTGGCCAAGGGTTTCACTCAAAAGGAAGGGGTAGATTACAATGAAATCTTCTCACCAGTGGCCAAATACAACTCAATCAGAATTATATTAGCCTTAACTGTTCATTTCAACTGGGAATTAGATCAACTTGATGTAAAAACGGCATTTCTTAATGTTGATCTTGATGAAACCTTATACATGAACCAGCCCTTAGGATATGAAGTAAAGTCAAATGTTGATAAGGTTTGCTTGCTTAAAAAGTCGCTTTATGGGCTGAAACAAGCTCCTAGGCAGTGGTATATCAAATTTAACTCTTATGTGCATACTTTGGTGATTCCTATTTGTTCTATAAAGGTTCTGGTGGACCTAGATCCATTTACTTGTTATTATATATTGATAACATGTTGCTTGCCTGTAATGATAGATCTGAAATTGTTTTCATTAAGTCAAAGTTGAAATCTGAATTTGAAATGAAAGATCTAGGTCAAGCAAGAAGAATTCTTGGAATGGAAATAGAAAGAGATGAGAATAATTGCATTTTAATGTTGAAACAAGACTCTTATGTGAAGAAAATTCTTGAAAAATTTGCTTTGTTTGAGTGTAAACCTGTGTCTTTGTCCATTGCAAATCATTTTAAACTGTCTAGTGAAAACTCACCTAAGACTAATGAGGAATTCTTAAGAATGGAAAAGATACCTTATGCTAATGCTGTAGGACCTATAATGTACCTTATGATGTGTAGAAGACCTGACTTAGCTCATGGCATTAGTACTTTAAGTAGGACTTTAAGCAAGTTTATGTCCAACCCTGGTGAAACACATTGATTAGCCATGAAATGGATGTTGAGATACCTAAAAGGTACTTCAGGTTTAGGTTTGGTGTTTAAAAGAAATAATGAAGGGGTAAGCTTAAAAGGTTACACCGACTCTGATTTTGCTGGTGATTTAGACAAAAACAGGTCTACATTTTCATATTTTTTCACTTTGTGTAATGGCTGCATTAGTTGGAAGTCTCAATTACAAAAATTAGTTGCATTATGCTCTACTGAAGCTGAATACATTGCTGCATGTGATGCTGTAAAAGAAAGTGTCTGCTTAGAGGTTTATTAAATGAAATAGGTTTTGAAAATAATTCTATTAGGATTTATACTGATAACCAAAGTGGCATACATCTGAGTAAAAATCCTATCTATCATGACAAAACAAAACATATAGATATAAAATTTCACTTTGTGAGAAATATGGCAGAAATAGGTATGATAAATCTGGTGAAAATTCCTACAGAATTTAAACTTGCAGACTTAGGAACCAAGGTATTACCTTTAAATAAATTTGTAAACTGCTTGAAGATTCTGAACATTACTTCAGTAAAAAGTCAGAACTTCAAGTAATTTGTGTTGAACAAATTTGAACTAATATTTTTCTTTTCTTGCAGGCAATTAGAGCAAATGATCCAAGATGTGATATAGACTTCTAGATCCACTAGTAAAGATCAAGAAATAGTTTAACAAGGTGGATATTGTTATTATTTTGTAGGTTGCCTCACTATTTCTTTTTGGCCCAAATGTTTTGAGCAGACTTGGATCCATTATATTCTCGGGGTTCTAAAACGTGTTTTATCTAGAAGAAGCGTGAATGCCTCATTTAAAAGGGTAGAGATCAGTCGTCCACGTGGCTGAATCTTGGCCCTTGGTATGTGCCCTATCGCCTGTTTTTCTTCTCTCTAAGTGAAAGATTAGGGTTCTTCGTTTTTACTGTAAATCCAAATATTCTTAGTGTTCTTCTTAATCTGATTTCTTAGTGATGTAATATGATTGTTGTAGTACAGTCTATTAGTGATTGAGAGGTTGTTTTGGGTTGTTCAGTGTGAAGAGGTGAAAGGGAACTCAAAGAAACCCTTGGTTTCTTCGTACATTTGTACTATTCTCGATTGATACTTAGTGGATCTTGAGCTTTATCGCCTTTTGGTGATACTCAACGAGTGACTAGGCAGAAAGGCTGAACATCGGGACCCTTTTAGGGCGAAACATATCTTTGTGTTCTTTTTTTATTGTTTTGCAATTTACAATTTTCTGCTCAAATAACCAATCCGATTTCGATTCTTAGAGATTCAATTTAACAATATGTAATTATAATTATAATTATAATTATAAAAATGTATGCATAGGTCCTGTGTGTGTGTTTGTGTGTGTGTGTAGATTGTGTTTGTGTAAATATATGTCAATATGCCTATAACTTCATATACATGTTCATTCAAAAAGATTATTATTTAATATAAACTTATGCATTTGGTTGATGATTGTATGTTTCAGTGAGTTCCATTTTATTTATTTTATGAACTTTAAAAGTTTTTCTTTATATTATTGGACTTTATAATAATAATAAATAAATAAAACTAATCTAACATAACAATGATATGGGTTCACATTTAAAGAGTGTATTTTGTCAAAATCTCTAAAATAAATGATAATGAATTAGGATTGTGGGCTCGCATGGGTGACTATGACTACAAACATCTCTGTTTGCTATTCGAAAAGGATTGAACTCAAGGTAAGTAAACATCTCCTCTTTTTCACTCATGTCATATGGTTATATTTACGATTACGTTAACACAATGTTTGATTATTATATTTTATGTCATTAATATTTCTCATTATATATTTATACACGTCGATGCATCCATAAGCATACATGAAATTTCAAGAAATACAAGTTTCCTAATGTCATTGAGTCAATGCATATTTTTAGAGACATGTATCCTGAATGTTTTGTCATGAGGTATATTTTTATGCCATGAAAGATGTGAGTGGGAAATGGGGAGTGGAGAATCGGTGTACCCGACTAATGTTCAATGATAATGTTAATTTTAACCGCTTTGCGGTACCGTTCGTAGGATTCGATCGAGTTCCAAATGATAATTTCCCAGTGCATTTTAATTGTCTAGGCGATACACCAAGTGTGTCCATGACGTTAATGTTTTTTTTTTTTAAAGAAATGAAAGAGAGTGAATACATATTGAGAAATATTTTATATTTTATAGCAATTCATATGCATATCATAAGCATGCATTATATGCATGATGTTTACTTACTAAGCATTAACACATCCCACATCCTCTCTATTTTTCAGATTATAGAGGTTAGATGATTCGGGATGACTAATTGTGGTGCAATGAACTTAGTGTTAATACACTTAAATATCGACTTCTTTTAGAAGTCAAAGTTAACATTTAATTTTATTTTATTTTTTCATTTAACTGTGAAAGTTTTGTGTATGTTGTGTTCATAAATGAAATCAATGATGTTCAATATTATATTAAAGAAAAATTTAATCGCTTCCGCATTAATGATTTTAAGATAAAATTAAATGATAATACTTTCAAATCTAAGTATTTAGATCTAGGGTATTACAAATAGGATGACCCGAATTCTATTTGGCTTGGTCCGAAAAGCTCGTGGTGCAACATATGTGGTAAAACTAAAATTATGACAGAAAAATGGGGTTTGTGGTGGTAGTAGGTGTAATGCCCCGGCCTCGAATGGACCAAAACGTCACTAGAATAATTATACCGTATCCATAGACTTAATAATTAATTATGCTTTTAACGGAAAGTATAATGATTTTATTTAAGAATTTACTTAAGATATTTTTTTTAAATAATATATTTATTTCACTTATATTACCTATTTTATTAAATGGACAATGACATCCATGTGCTTACCAAATAAATAAAAGGTTATAAGTAAACTTTCAATACATGCACATTTTTAAACAGTAAATAAAATTAAATTGTTGTCTTTTTCTATTTTTCTTGGTAAGTGCCAAAATAAATTCGTTTACATAGTTATCAATCTCGAAACTTCACAAATTTTAAGGGATAGTAGAAAACTTATAATATGACATATCCAAATATCGGCTTCTTTCGACTAAGATGTTGAAAGTGGAAAATATGTTTGTGTTTATTACGTGTATTCAAAATTCATTCTCTTATTTCATGCAACCCGACATCTCAAAAAATTCGATGACATGCATGTTGAGGCAAAAATACAACGTTTCGAGAGAAGATAAATTTATTTATGATCACAAAAACTTAAATATACATGCATAGAACATACAGCAAAGGTAATATTCTCTTTTCCCTCACATGAAATAACGTTCTTAAGGATGCACCCTATTAGTGCACTATGGGTTATGGCTTTTGAAGAGGGAACCGAAGTATGAAATGATAGAAAGAACAATATCATCAAATATCATTTTCTTCACCGACCTCCTCTTTGCTGGAAAAAGACTTTCTTTCTTGGGTTTGTACCTTGAACCCTCCACCTCCGATGCTCCCGCATGCCCGGCCGCCGCTTCTTGCTTTGCTGCCACCACCACCATTTCTGCTTCTTCAATGTTTAATGTAATTGATTAGATGATCTTCTTCTAGTTGTTGAGGGGATAATATTTTCGACAATGAGTTTAGGCATTTATATAAGAAGTGTACAGAAAAGTCGTGGAAGAAAATAAAACATATGAAAGGAAAGAATTACTAGAAGACAAGAGGGGCTTGGGAGTAATGCTATTTGTACATTATTGTATACACAATGACATGCAGATAGATGGCATTAATTAAAAAAAAAAAAAAATGTGACGGAAGGAAAACAAATTCTGTCATTATAATCTTTCCCTCACTTCCACGAAATATTTTTGTACACCATTTTGTTTGTTGATTATTATTCTTATATATAAATGTCGATAAATGTTATGAAATGGGATGGGAAGACAAAGTTGCATATGGGAGTAGACTTGACTTTTGAATTCCCAATCAAATCTTTTGTCACAGATTTGGTTGTGTAGTTATGAACATGCAAGTGTGGACTGATCCAATTGAAGTGAAGAAAACAAGTATATCACGTATCCCCACTTCGTACTCTTGGGAAAAATATAAGAGGAAATTTCACAGGATATCCATTTTCACCTAATCATTTGTAAGAATATCTATTTGGAAGAATTTAGACCAAAATATCATTATTAACGATTTATAATTCTACACTAAGACAAAAAAAAAATAGACATTTTTGCAAAATTATTATTGGCCAATAAAATTTTGACACATAACCTGTCATATTTATTTCAAAAGCATATATGTCAAATCACAATAAATGCTATGCTTTTCAAAAGCTATGTTGAGAACTACATTTCAAATGTAAAGAAATGTCATATTCAAAATGAAATGTCATTCTAGACAAATGAAATGGTGTTCAAATGTCAAGAATGATATATGAAATGTCGAGAAACATTATTTTAATGTAACTTCTCATAAAAGATACTTCTCGAAATTCGTGAAAAATTGAAAAAAATCAAATGTCGAGAATGACATTCAATTGCTCCATTTTTTCAGTTTATTTAAAATGACATATAAAATTCTACACCCATGATATTGATAAGATTTCAAGGTTATTCAATAGTTAACCCATGAGATTATCCCAACTAGTTTTGTCCAAAAATTTCAAATAACGATTGAGTTAAGAATTTTTGAAGTAAAAGACAAAAGCTAATAGCAACACTAAATCTTATTGCTTACATTTTTGACATAATAGTAACTTGTATGTTAATTTCTATAAATCATAACTATTTTAAACATAACCAATTCATAAACATCATCTTAGAATAGTCCGAGTTCATATGCAAAGAGATGCATTCAATCTCATGATGATCAATTAAGGTCGCACATGCCACAAATGTTATTCATAAAACCTATTGCCATGTATCAATTATGCAATGTTCTAAACCTATTGTAAGTCTCTCAGCACTACGATCGGTAAAAAGTTATTTAATTGATATCTAAATAATCAAAAAACACAACAAGTTATTAATGGTTTAATATATGAATAAATAGAAATGAGTTGGTGGATAAGTGGATAGAACTTGTGGATCCATGGAAATGTATGGTTAAAAATTACAAAATTCAACCTTTTATATATGACTTATAAATTTTGCCAAATGAAGGTTTAATTTCAACTCATATTTATAAATCACCCAAACCAAACCTGTAGTCTAGCTCCCTTGACCTTAGAACTAGATTCTCAATCCTTAACATAGAGTAAACTGTGACCTATGAATTATCTTGCAAGTTATCTCCTGATTATGCATTTTGCTGAAGTTTTTCTTAAAAATCTGTATCTAAGTGATAAAATAAGTACGCAGTTGTAATATAATTTAGCTCAAAGGATTTGCTGTTTCTATCAACGTTATAATCTTCCTATTTGGAAACCTTTGAAGAAAGGGAATAATGGATACAAAGAGAACAATCCCTTTGGTAAGTTTGTCTTCCATGACAATATGTGACCGTGTCATCAATTGCCACTGCTCAGATTAGGCCCCTTGGCCACAAATTAAGTGGTAGATCCACAGACATTTTTAAAGCATTATTTATTTCTTTTGACCTGATTTTGCAATCGTTGCAATGGTATGTTTAACCTGGAAATGAATCAAAATTCGAAAATTCTAGGAATCGAACATTTCCCAAACAATCTTTCTCATGTGATGTAGCCTTTGTTTGCTCATCTACTAGATCATTGCTTGGCAATGTTACTCATTGCATCAATTTTCATGATTTGCTTCTAAGTCTAAAGGCTTCTCATAACATTCTGGATAAGTACATACAAATTTTGTGATTGTATAAATATACCGAGTGATAACCGTACTATTTAAAGGATAAAAGAAAGGTGATGATAGACGTAACTTAAAAAAAAGAAGAGCGATAGAACATGTTATGGACATGTCTAATAAAAATCTTCAAACTCATCATTTATATGTATTTTACTATTAAGTTTATATTTTTTATTTTAAATAGAATTCATATATTTTAGCTTTAGTTTTCAATTTTGCAGCTAAAATGTTGGAACTAGAGAAGCCAGAGCTTGAGGTTCTAAGATAAGTTCAAGTTGAAATTTATAACACTATTACCAATGGAAGAAAATGTATGTATACTAAGCTTTACTTCAAGTTAATTTTTATTTTAAACAGTTTATCGGAAACTGACTTATTTTAATAAGTAAAAGAACAAAGAAAATTAGTAAATTGATAATGAACCTGTATATTCAGCTATTTGGAAGGGAAAATGGGCTGGAAGGAGCTTGCTTGCCGTGCAGCTACACTAGAAGAAAAAAGACCGTGTCATCAATTGCCACTGCTCAGATTAGCCCCCTTGGCCACAAATTAAGTGGTAGATCCACAGACATTTTTAAAGCATTATTTATTTCTTTGGACCTGATTTTGCAATCGTTGCAATGGCATGTTTAACCTGGAAATGAATCAAAATTCGAAAATTCTAGGAATCGAACATTTCCCAAACAATCTTTATCACGTGATGTAGCCTTTGTTTGCTCATCTACTAGATCATTGCTTGGCTATGTTACTCATTGCATCAATTTTCATGATTTGCTTCAAAGTCTAAAGGCTTCTCATAACATTCTGGATAAGTACATACAAATTTTGTGATTGAAATTATAAATATACCGAGTGATAACCGTACTATTTAAAGGATTAAGATGTTGAAAGTGGAAAATATGTTTGTGTTCATTAAGTGTAATCAAAATTCATTCTCTTATTTCATACAACCCGACATCTCAAAAAATTCGATGACATGCATGTTGAGGCAAAAATACAACGTTTCAAGAGAAGATAAGTTTATTTATGATCGCAAAAACTTAAATATACATGCATAGAACATACAGCAACGGTAATATTCTCTTTTCCCTCACATGAAATAACGTTCTTAAGGATGCACCCTATTAGTACACTATGGGTTATGGCTTTTGAAGAGGAAACCGAAGTATGAAATGATAGAAAGAACAATATCATCAAATATCATTTTCTTCACCGACCTCCTCTTTGCTGGAAAAAGACTTTCTTTCTTGGGTTTGTACCTTGAACCCTCCACCTCCGATGCTCCCGCATGCCTGGCCGCCGCTTCTTGCTTTGCTGCCACCACCACCATTTCTGCTTCTTCAATGTTTAATGTAATTGATTAGATGATCTTCTTCTAGTTGTTGAGGGGATAATATTTTCGACAATGAGTTTAGGCATTTATATAAGAAGTGTACAGAAAAGTCGTGGAAGAAAATAAAACATATGAAAGGAAAGAATTACTAGAAGACAAGAGGGGCCTGGGAGTAATGCTATTTGTACATTATTGTATACACAATGATATGCAGATAGATGGCATTAATTAAAAAAAAAAAAAATGTGACGGAAGGAAAACAAATTCTGTCATTATAATCTTTCCCTCACTTCCACGAAATATTTTTGTACACCATTTTGTTTGTTGATTATTATTCTTATATATAAATGTCGATAAATGTTATGAAATGGGATGGGAAGACAAAGTTGCATATGGGAGTAGACTTGACTTTTGAATTCCCAATCAAATCTTTTGTCACAGATTTGGTTGTCTAGTTATGAACATGCAAGTGTGGACTGATCCAATTGAAGTGAAGAAAACAAGTATATCACGTATGCCCACTTCGTACTCTTGGGAAAAATATAAGAGGAAATTTCACATGATGTCCATTTTCACCTAATCATTTGTAAAAATGTCTATTTAGAAGAATTTAGATCAAAATATCATTATTAACGATTTACAATTCTACACTAAGACAAAAAAGAAGAAGACATTTTTGCAAAATTATTATTGGCTAATAAAATTTTGACATATAACCTGTCATATTTATTTCAAAAGCATATATGTCAAATCACAATAAATGCTATGCTTTTCAAAAGCTATGTTGAGAACTACATTTCAAATGTAAAGAAATGTCATATTCAAAATGAAATGTCATTCTAGACAAATGAAATGGTGTTCAAATGTCAAGAATGATATATGAAATGTCGAGAAACATTATTTTAATGTAACTTCTCATAAAAGATACTTCTCGAAATTCGTGAAAAATTGAAAAAAATCAAATGTCGAGAATGACATTCAATTGCTCCATTTTTTTCATTAAGGGCATGATAGACAAGTTGGCACTAAATTCAAATGAGTTGACACTTTTCAACTCAAACCCTTAAAATTGGACATTCTTGAAAATGCTCAAAATATAATATGCCAAGTAATAAACCCTTTTTTTTTATTTTTTTTTTTTTTTTTTTTTTATAAGAAGTTGGTGTTGTGATATTTTACTACTGTTTTGAGGTTCAGAACCTTAAAAACTCAAATTTGGGACCCATACAATGATGTGCTGGTCGAAAGTACATTTCCAGCAAAAATATATACAAATGGTTGTTCATCAATCTACATTGTAGCAGACTGGCAGTTGCAAAAAATTGTCCCTTCCTGGTCTGAGAGGCTAATGCATAGAAATATTAAATTATTAATAAGTAAAAGAACAAAGAAAATTAGTAAATTGATAATGAACCTGTATATTCAGCTATTTGGAAGGGAAAATGGGCTGGAAGGAGCTTGCTTGCCGTGCAGCTACACTAGAAGAAAAAAAAGGAGAGGGCCGAGGACATCGTAAAAAAAAGAAAAAATAATTACAGTTTGCATATTAACGAATTCAAATACTTTGAAGAATTGAAGATTCAAATTTGATTGAGAAATCACGAAAGCTCAAATTCTGAAGAAGAAATGACTATTTAGCGTCCGATATTGATAAATATATTATGTGAAGATTTAAGTATTAAAAATAATAATAATAATAATAATAATAATAATAATAATAATAATAATAATAATAATAATAATAATAATACTATGTATGATATCTTTCTATTGTATCCCCCCAAACATTGGAAGCCCTTGAGCTTTGGCCTAGGGCCAACATTGTGGATGAAAAACGACAGTGATTGTTGGATGTTGTGAAGAAAAGGGAAGCAGACCAAAAGCCGGGAAGGCAGGTGGCGGCTGTAGGAATTCTGTAGGCAGAGACAAAACAAGACAAATGTTTTTAATAAATTAAAAAATAGCTTTATTTTTTTTATTATCCAAATTTCCCAGCTTACACCAGACTAAACCCTAGAAGGAGAAAGAAAATAGAAAACTATGGATTAATAAAAGAAATCTACTATATAAGGTATTCACTATGTGCTAATAAGCATAAAAATTAGGTCTCTAACACTGCTTTTTTGGTCCCATATAAATTTTGACCTTTCATTTTTTGGTTCCTATTAAAATATATTGTCCAGTGACATTAATTATCTCTTGGGACATGAGATGATTGGATCGGTGAGGGAGTCGAAAACTTTTCAAGATGTGCTCATACTTCGTGTGAAATTGTAGTTATAATATTCTAATATTTGCACAATCAACTCTACTCTAATCTATAGAAGCTCTCAATTTCCCGTGACAGACAATCCTTTATTGAAGGAAATTATATTATGGAAATGTATTGAGTCGAGCTAGCTGGCCCTTTAGCTCGTGAGTCTCATGGGCCAAGCCGGATCATTCTTTTCTGTTTTTAAATTAATTAACAAATTAGCCCAAGAACAAGCACTTTTTTTTTTTAATGATATGCAGATAGATGGCATTAATTAAAAAAAAAAAAATGTGACGGAAGGAAAACAAATTCTGTCATTATAATCTTTCCCTCACTTCCACGAAATATTTTTGTACACCATTTTGTTTGTTGATTATTATTCTTATATATAAATGTCGATAAATGTTATGAAATGGGATGGGAAGACAAAGTTGCATATGGGAGTAGACTTGACTTTTGAATTCCCAATCAAATCTTTTGTCACAGATTTGGTTGTCTAGTTATGAACATGCAAGTGTGGACTGATCCAATTGAAGTGAAGAAAACAAGTATATCACGTATGCCCACTTCGTACTCTTGGGAAAAATATAAGAGGAAATTTCACATGATGTCCATTTTCACCTAATCATTTGTAAAAATGTCTATTTAGAAGAATTTAGATCAAAATATCATTATTAACGATTTACAATTCTACACTAAGACAAAAAAGAAGAAGACATTTTTGCAAAATTATTATTGGCTAATAAAATTTTGACATATAACCTGTCATATTTATTTCAAAAGCATATATGTCAAATCACAATAAATGCTATGTTTTTCATTGACTCAGAAACGTTGAGAACTACATTTCAAATGTAGAGAAATGTCATATTCAAAATGAAATGTCATTCTAGACAAATGAAATGGTGTTCAAATGTCAAGAATGACATATGAAATATCGAGAAACATTATTTTAATGTAGCTTCTCATAAAAGATACTTCTCGAAATTCGTGAAAAATTGAAAAAAATCAAATGTCGAGAATGACATTCAATTGCTCCATTTTTTTCATTAAGGGCATGATAGACAAGTTGGCACTAAATTCAAATGAGTTGACACTTTTCAACTCAAACCCTTAAAATTGGACATTCTTGAAAATGCTCAAAATATAATATGCCAAGTAATAAACCCTTTTTTTTTATTTTTTTTTTTTTTTTTTTTTTATAAGAAGTTGGTGTTGTGATATTTTACTACTGTTTTGAGGTTCAGAACCTTAAAAACTCAAATTTGGGACCCATACAATGATGTGCTGGTCGAAAGTACATTTCCAGCAAAAATATATACAAATGGTTGTTCATCAATCTACATTGTAGCAGACTGGCAGTTGCAAAAAATTGTCCCTTCCTGGTCTGAGAGGCTAATGCATAGAAATATTAAATTGAGTCCAAATTATTGCACTGAATGTTGATAGCCTAAAAGCTTAAATAGTTAGATAACAAACTTTTTTTTTTTTTTTTTAAACCTAAAACCAGAAATATAGCTATCCATTTCCTAAGCTAAGTGGCATGGGACTGTGGAATGAGAATGTTTGAGGAGAGGGCCGAGGACATCGTAAAAAAAGGAAAAAAAAAAAAATTATGGTTTGCATATTAACGAATTCAAATACTTTGAAGAATTAAAGATTCAAATTTGATAGAGAAATCACGAAAGCTCAAATTCTGAAGAAGAAATTAATATTTAACGTCCGATATTGGTAAATATGTTATGTGAAGATTTAAGTATTAAAAAATAATAATAATAATACTATGTATGATATCTTTCTACTGTATCCCCCAAACATTGGAAGCCCTTGAGCTTTGGCCTAGGGCCAACATTGTGGATGAAAAACGGCAGTGATTGTTGGATGTTGTGAAGAAAAGGAAGCAGACCAAAAGCCGGGAAGGCAGGTGGCGGCTGTAGGAATTCTGGAGGCAGAGACAAAACAAGACAAATGTTTTTAATAAATTAAAAAATAGCTTTATTAGATACACCCTAGAAGGAGAAAGAAAATAGAAAACTATGGATTAATAAAAGAAATCTACTATATAAGGTATTCACTATGTGCTAATAAGCATAAAAATTAGGTCTCTAACACTGCTTTTTTGGTCCCTTATAAATTTTGACCTTTCATTTTTTGGTTCCTATTTAAATATATTGTCCAGTGACATCAATTATCTCTTGGGACATGAGATGGCTGGATCGGTGAGGGAGTCGAAAACTTTTCAAGATGTGCTTATACTTCGTTCGAAATTGTAGTTATAACATTCTAATATTTGCACAATCAACTCTACTCTAATCTATAGAAGCTCTCAATTTGCCGTGACAGACAATCCTTTATTGAAGGAAATTATATTATGGAAATGTATTGAGTCGAGCTAGCTGGCCCTTTAGCTCGTGAGTCTCATGGGCCGAGCCGGATCATTCTTTTTTGTTTTTAAATTAATTAACAAATTAGCCCAAGAACAAGCACTTTTTTTTAAAGGAATTGACAAAATGGTTCAAAAATGAGAAAAAATATGAGCAGGCTTATGAAAAAAAATGTGATCCCAAGTCAGACTTGTCTCAAAATGAGCTCTAATCATCCATGAGTCGAGTTGAGCTCTCAAATCGACGAATATCTCGGCCCTATTGCCATCCCTATTTGGGCATGAATCTTGATAAGATTTCACAAATTTCAATCATATCTATAAGGATACCTTTTACAATGAAATGGATAATAAAGTGTCATTATTAATGAAACAAATGATTTAACTAGGAATTAGTTAAAGTTCCTTCATTCTATAAAATAATAAGATCTTCCGTCCAAATTTTCAATCATTTTTGGAAATCTGAGATCTGACTACTACCTTTCTTAGATACCATTGGGTCCAAGAATGATTTCTATGTGCAAATTTCTACCTGACAAGATTGTAGAAATTATTCTTGTCAAGATCTGCTTTCGTCATGTATTTACGATCATTTAACATTTTTGACTTAGACCCTCTTAAAATACAAAAATATTTAAACAGTTATACAGAGTATAGAAGCTTACAACAATGGTGGAACTTTAACTCTAATTTAAGGGGGTTTTAAAATTAGATGTTGAGCTCGATGCGATGAGGCTAAATTTTCTGAGCCATAAAACAATATCTCTAGACTAATTTATGGCGGAAAAAAAAGCCTAAATTTTAGGTGGGATATATCCCAATTTTTTAAAACTAAAATCGACCAATCAATTCAAGAACCACAATAAAATTAACATACATATAGCAAAAGTTTATTTTGACATGAAGGATTAAAGTACAATCTTTTTCATTATAGTATTTCATTTTCGTGCCTATTACACAAATAACAAAGAAAGATTTTTCTCAAGTTTTACATAGTAGGTAACATAATACCACATGTCAATCTATCAGTTGTCAATTTAAAATAAAGTCAACTTTTCCATTGAATTTTTCCCCCTACACCATTTATATAATCCCTTATGTACTATTTTTATGAACAAGTAGTATAATCCTTTTCTCAAATAATATTAACTATAAAATTCCAACTGAAATCCTCTTGTAGTTCACATTGGACCACATTTCCAAAATGAGGGGAACAAAGATACTTATGAGTGAAAATTGATATCTTTTTGGGCATTCACATGCCTACTGTTCACGAAATATTTTCTTTCGATTTAAATCACTGCAAGTGTACGGTTCGTTAAAAAGTAATAAAGTGGATCAATTGAGTCCGAATATCGTCCCACAAAGATTGATTAGTTTAATTTTACCTAACTTGGCATTAACCGAAACTGATTTGTCAAACGTGAATTGTAGTGACTTAAATTAACCTTACTTGGACTAAATATACAAATATGTATTATTTGAATGAACTAAAATGCAAAGTGAATGTGTTGATTGCAAGTTGGTGTACTCAATGAATATAAAAGCGCACTAGGATCACGAATCTCCAAGCAATGTTCAATTTAACCTTAATTCCACTTTGACAACACGGTGACATTTTGAAGAAACAATACTCCTAAATCTATCCAACACTCTCTCTTGAGATGAATTGAACATATTCTCATATACCAATAGCCTATATCTCTATGACAGATGCAAATATATGAGAATGCATATAGTTTTGTGAGTACTTAAAGATTCATGCAAAGCATAGGGGTATATTTCTATCTCCTATTGTACCCTACGATGATTTGTACACTGTCGAATTTATTCCTCTTCTTTCGAATAGATGAAACAAATCACCAAAACTCACACAACTACGGGCCCATAATCAAGGAAGCAATTAAATACATATAAATCATTCAAAACAATCAATACGTATTTTAGTGTCAAAATACGGAACAAAGAATTAAATATCACATTATAAGGTTCTTCGATTTCCTAGTATATATTTTTCTAGCCTAGCATGATGGGAAGAAGAACACAACAACAAGAATCAAGAGAAGACATAACCCAATCGCCCTTTGATTTGAAATCTTGAATCTTTGATTGAATCCTCTGGTTCTTGCCTTCTTTTTTCTCTTCAAATCCTTCCAAAATAATGTTTAATGCATGGTGTCTATTTTTGGATGTCCCTAGGGCTTTAAAAGACTCTCAAGATTTGTTTCCATAAGAGTTTTAATCAGAAAAAGGAACTAAAAATTTTTCGCCGCGATTGCCCTGGGTTGTCGCTCAGGCAAAACCCGGGTTGTTGCCCAGGCCAATATTTATTTTTTTGGTAATAAGAAAAACATATGGAACGATCACTCGGTTTTTATAACTGGGTTGCCAGGCAAAATTTCTTCCATATGTTGCATTTTAGCCCCCGAAGTCGATTTTTGATTCTTTCAAGCCCTTTCTCTTGCAATTTCAACTCTTTGACTTTCATTTGCATCCAATTGAACCCACAACATCTTTAATCTTCATTTTGTGATCCGAATCAACTATTGAAATGTTGTAATTTAGTCCTTATACTTTGGATTTTCTTCCTTTTTGGCTCTTTTTCGTTTCTTTTCTCTTTAATTCCACCACATTCATCAATATAGTCCTACGAAACATAATTACATAGAATTAAGCCATAATTCAAACTCGTTGATCATAATTAAGTCATGTTTGTGAACTAAATTTATCAAATCCCCCAAACTTGAACTATTATTTGTTCTCAAATAAGATAGTGGCTCAATATTAAACAAACATGGCTTAATGACCTGCCGTGTCTCGGGATTGGATTAAGTATTTGACTTCAAAAAATTTTGATTAGTGCAAGAATGAAATCAACCTTTACTTTTGATTGCATACCTGACGTGCTTGTGTGAAATCATGCTAACATAATTAGTTCATGATGGGGTTAGTCCCGACCTAGAGTGGTCAAATATGTCCTTACTTCGCTCGAGAGGTACACAAACCCCCAAACTTATTATTTTCACTCAGTTATCTGGGGGTTGTGTTTTCAAGTTAGAATTTTAGGTAAATGCAGTCCTTACACTCTCTTAGTTTGGATAGATCTCACTATTACAAGTTCACATGTCAACAAATGAAGCTTCTCCCAGATTTGATTACTTCAACACTTAAGATTAAACTAAGTTACTAGGCTCGCATCAAAGGTATAGTTTCTTCAACCAAATGTCCAAAGGCCTCTTGATGTTATCGTGTCTTTTCTAACTTATTTTTTGATAATTTTTTTTTTTTTTTTTTGGCATCATCTTCTCATTTGCTTTCTGTATAACCCTGTAGTGAGCTTTAGGCCGATGACTCCCAAACCAATTGGCTTTAGGGCATCATGTTTTAAATCCTTGCAGGCTAATTCACTCGAGTTATAAAGGCTCGATCACTTGACTTTTTATTCACCTCTTCTCCTCTTGCTTTCTATATGACTCATGTAACGAGCTTTAGGATGATGACTCCCAAACCAGTTGATTTTGGGGCACTAGATTTTAAAATATTCTTACAGGCTTACTTGCTCAAATAATAAAAGCATGGAAAAAGCTGTCCTATTTTCACAAGTTGATTTATGCCCTTTATTATTTTTCTAGACATTTGGCCTCCAAAACCAACCCCCAATTTAAGATTTTCACCTAATTTTTATCTCACTAGTCTAGGCAATCCACACGATAGAATTCATGCACGGAGCCCCCACTTATCTCAATGTTTTCCTATGATTGTTCAACCGTCTCCAAACCATCTTAATGTGGTTTACTATTTGATTTAGTAGAGGGGCATCATTCTTCTCCTACTTTACGTTCAAAACCCCAATCACTAACCTAACATGTCGAGCATGAGTGACGTGTATAAAGAATGTCAAGTATTACATCTATAAGTATTGGTTAATCTATTCAACACATATCCACAATTTGTAATTTATACCAGTCCAATAATCACATCATAGCCGGCAAGTCTATCAAGCCCACATAAGCATGCAAGAATGGAAATACAACAAACTGAATAAAATGCAAAGAATTTTTTAAAAACTCATCAAGCACATAAAATGCAGTCATGAAACATAGATATTGTTAAACATAGACAAAATGATGAAAAGATGTTCGTGTCCAAGATTATGTTACCCACTCCCAAACTTAGATAATACATTGTTTTCAATGTGAAGATGAAATAAATGTGTAAATAGACATAATTGAAGGACAATAATAAACTAAAAGTGCAAGATAGGATAGGAGTACTCCCCTGATCTATATGGAGGTGGAGAATGAAAACTAGGACCCGCAGTGTTTCTCCTTTCCCTGTGACATTCTTTTTGGCGGCATCCTATAAAAGTGCAAAGTATGCGTATTAGTTCACATGGTGTAAACAAATGCAACTGAGGCAAGAAATAACCTACATAATGTACAAATTTTCCAAACTTGCTTCAAGGTGCATGTGTACATTGTTGGTGTGCAGAATGCGTAATTTATGTCTCAACATAGGGTTTATATCACAAAAATGTGAATCACAATGAAACTTCACTCAAAACATGCACTTTGTTCAATTTGACACATGACTGACTAAAATAGGACTTCAACCTCATGACTCGTGCTCAGTACATTGGGACTCGTGTGGACCATGCCTAGACTCCATGTGATAGGGATGTATGATCGATGACCTAAAACTATTGATAATGCTAAAAAATGAAAAGTTCCTAAACTATTGCAAAACGAAATAAATGAAAGGATAGAAATGTTGGGTTGCCTCCCAACTAGGGCTATTTGATCGTCGATAGCTCGACTTTTGACATAGGTGTGTTATGGCACTTTAAATATACCTTGGGAGGTCCTGCGTAGTTTGTTCAATATGGTATTTTTCCGCATTGCAATTATCCTCCACACTTCAAACCTGTCCTTTTTCAAGTGGTGTGACTCTCCCTCACCATCTGTTTGAGACTTCACGGTGTATACCTCGATCTCCCTTGAGTCAGTGACAGTGGATTGACGGTGCATCATATCGACCTCCTGAATGTCTGGTGATTTCTTCAATTCGTAATTGTAGGGAATTTCTATGTCAATCATATCAATTTGGAAATAGGTGTATGGCTCCGTGGGATATTTCATTGCTTTGAAAACATTAAAAGAGACCTGCTCCTCCCCCAGTCTCAGAGTCAATTGTCCTTATTGCACATCTATGAGAGCTCTTGCAGTTGCCAAAAATGGTCGCCCCAATATGATAGGCACGTCCTTGTCTTCTTCCATGTCCAGAATTAAGAAGTTTGCTGGGAATATAAGTTTATCCACTTTAACCAATACATGTTTGATAATCGCTCATGGATGTGTAAGTGATCGATCAGGCAGCTGTAGAGTTACTGTAGTTGCTTTAGGCTCTTCCAATCCTAGTTTTCTGAAAATGGAGAGTGACACCAAGTTAACACTCATACCAAGATCACACAATGCTTTATTAAAATAAAAATCACCAATTGTGCAAGGGACGGCGAAACTCCCTAGATCTTTCAGTTTTGGTGGGAGCTTTTTCTGGATCCTGGTGCTGCTTTCTTCGGTTAACATCACTGTTTTATGTTCCTTATGTTTATTTGATAGAATGTCCTTCAGAAACTTTGCATAGCTGGGCATCTGGGATAATGTATCGGCTAGCGGGATATTGATGTGAAGCTTTTTGAAGACTTCTAGGAATTTCTTGTACTCCTACTCCATTTTATGTTTCCTCAACCGCTGGGGAAATGGAATTGGAGGCTCGTATGGTTGACTGTAGCTGTGGCTTTATCCCGTGAATTCTCTGAACTTTTCTTTGGAGTTGATTCTTTTGGTTGTTCATCTTGTTCCACAGTTTCTTCCTCTGCAGGAGGTGATGTCTCTCCTTTCACTCTTGGTCTCTTGACATGTATTTTAGGTAGTTGTAACCCACTTCGAGTTGTAATGGTCTTAGCTTGCTCCTCGGGGTTAATTTTTGTGTTACTCAACAGATTACCCGGTGCTCTGCCAATCAACGCCATGGTTAGTTGCCCCATCTGAGTTTCCAAATTTTTAATGGCTGCATTTTGGTTCTGAAGGGTAGCTTCGGCTTTTTCCATGAATTTCCCTAACATCTCTTCCAATTGAGGTCTCTTCTCTTGTTGTTGAAACTATTTCCGTGGCCTATTTTGATTGTGGTTGCTCCAAAAAAAGTTGGGATGCTTCTTCCAACTGGGATTGTAAGTTTCCCCATATGAGTTGTTCTGTTGGCGCTGTCCCCACTGCGCATAGTCTGCTTGCTCAATTTCTTGCATTATGATTGGGCACTCTAATGTTTTATGCTCAGCTCCACATTCATCACAATTGCTCTTCTTAACGTGTGATGACTATGACATGCTTTCAACCTTGTGACACAAAGATTCGATCTTTGCGGATATGGCTGAATAAGTGTCTATCTCGTAGACACCCGGACCTTTCTTTGGGATCACCTTCTCAGAAGACCACATGGTTGGAGTGGTAGCTATTCTCTCGAATAATTCCAGTGTCCCATCAACTGTTCGTGTGGATATTGAGCTATCTGATGCTGAGTCCACCATGCTTTTGTGGTATGGAAGTAACCCTGTATAAAAGAATCGAATTTGGGTCTTTTTGTCAAACACGTGTTGAGGGCACTTTCGGAGCATGTTTTTGAATCTGTTCCAGGCATCGTCAAATTATTAAGTTTCTCCTTGACTAAATATTGATATGTCATCTCTCAACTTAACTATCTTGGCCGGTGAGAAGAACCTTGTGCAAAACTTATGAGCCAACTCGTTCCAGGTTGTAATGCTTATGACAGGAAGTGAATCTAACCACTCAAGTGCTTTATCCCATAGCGTATGTGGAAATAGCCTTAGCCTAATATCATCGTCCGAAATTCCTTGATATCTAAAATGTTGGCACATATCTAAGAACCGAGATATGTGTATGTGGATTTTCTTTAGCTTTTCCATAAAATTGACGTCCATTCTGGAATAAATGTATCACATTGGCCTTCAACTGGAAGTTTTGTTACCCAAACGGTGGATACACTATATTGGACTGGCTTTAAATCACTTGAGGAGTCAAGAAATCTCCTAAAATTTCCTTTCCTTCATCAACCGCCTCTCCTTCATTAGCTTGGAAAACGGGGTTGTTCTGTAAGTTAGCCATTTGTTATTGTTGTTGTTGACATGCTTCTCTATTTTCTCGTTGCAATCAGTGAAAGGTTCACTCAATTTCTTGGTCTGCTGGAATTAATTCTCCTCCTGTCGTTGTAGACATGCAACTCTGCGAGAAAATCAATAGTAGCACTCAGATTCAATCAATATAAATAACTAAAATAAAAATAAAACAAAATGCCTAAACGAAATTAAATGAATAAATAAAAATAAAAATTGAAAGTTCGAATTTGTGCCTAGAAAGAAATAAAATTAAACTAAACTCAATCCCCGACAACGACGCCAAAAACTTGTTCACGAAATATTTTCTTTCGATTTAAATCACCGCAAGTGTACGGTTCGTTAACAAGTAATAAAGTGGATCAATTGAATCCGAATATCGTCCCACAGAGATTGATTAGTTTAATTTTACCTAACTTGGCCTTAACCGAAATTGATTTGTCAAACGCGAATTGTAGTAACTTAAATTAACCTTACTTGGACTAAATATGCAAATATGTATCATTTGAATGAACTAAAATGCAAAGTGAATATGTTGATTGCAAGTTGGTGTACTCAATGAATATAAAGCACACTAAGATCACGAATCCCCAAGCAATGCTCAATTTAACCTTAAATCCACACTTTGACAACATGGTCACATTTTGAAGAATCAATACTCATAAATCTATAAAACACTTTCTCTCGAGATGAATTGAACCTATTCTCATACACCATCAGCCTATATCTCTATGACGGATGCAAATATATGAAAATGTATATAGTTTTGTGAGTACTTAAAGATTCACGCAAAAGCATATAGGTATATTTATACCCCCTATCGGATCCTGCGATGATTTATACCTTGTTGAATTTATTCCTCTTCTTTCGAATAGATGAAACAAACGACCAAAACTCACACAATTATAGGGCCATAATCATGGAAGCAATTAAATGCATATAAATCATTCAAACTAATCAATATGTGTTTTAGTGTCAAAATACAGAACAAAGAACTAAATATCACATTACAAGGTTCATCAATCTCCGAGTATATATTTTTCTAGCCTAACATGATGGGAAGAAGAACACAACAACAAGAATCAAGAAAAGACATCACCCAATCGCCCTTTGATTTGAAATCTTGAATCTTGGTATGAATCCTCTCTTTCTTGCCTTCTTTTTTCTCTTCAAATCCTCCTAAAATAATTTATAATGTGTGATATCTATTTTTGGACATCCCTAGGGCTTTAAAAGACTCCTAAGATTTGTTTCCATAAGAGTTTTAATCAGAAAAGGATACAGAAAATTTTCGCTGCGATTGGCCTAGGCCGTCGTTCAGGTAAAACTCGGGCTGTCGCCCAAGCCAACATTTTCTTCTCGATAATAAGAAAAACATATGGGACGATCACCCGATTTTTAGTATGGGTTGTCGCCCAGGCAAAATTTCTTTCATATGTTGCATTTTAGCCCTCGAAGTCGATTTTTTATTCTTTCAAGCCCTTTCTCATGTAATTTCAAATCTTTGACTTTCATTTGCATCCAATTGAACCCGAAACATCTTTAATCTTCATTTTGTGATCCGAATCAACTATTAAAATGTTGCAATTTAGTCCTCATACTTTGGATTTTCTTCCTTTTTGGCTCTTTTTCGTTTCTTTTCTCTTGAATTCCACCACATTCATCAATATAATCCTACAAAACATAATTACAAAGAATTAAGTCATAATTCAAACTCTATGATCATAATTAAGTCATGTTTATGAACTAAATAAGTGTGTAAAAACACACTTATCACCTACAGTTACTTGGACTTTGGAATAAAGTTTTCCGCACTTTCCTTGTTCATTGAAAGCATCAAATCTAATCTATGTAATAGGTGTGTAAACAAAATAAAAATCTCAATTTTAATTTAAGTGAAAGTTAATAATTCCTGGTATTAATGGACTAAATAAGTTCAAACATGCCTTTATGGACTAAGTAAGTTCAAGCAATGCTCAAACTTAGCAATAGGAAGCGATTTTGTTATCATATCAGCAAGATCATCCTTGTTATCAGTCTTGCTCACAACAATATCACCACAAGCAATGGCTTCATACAAAAAAGTACATCTCTCATCAATGTGCTTGGTCTTCTCATGAAACATTTGATTCTTAGTCAGAAAAATAGAATTCTAACTATCATTATATATTGTAGAATTCTGAAGTCTTCATTGATTTCACCAATCAATCCTTTCAACCACATAGCCTCCTTACCTCTATATTGGCAATGCCGAGGCGTCGATGCGCAGGTGTGAGACGCGCATGTGGGTCTCAACGGTTGACTATTTTGCCTCTATTGTAGACAAAACTACTATATTTTGCAAAGTAGCATTCCAACTAATGGCATAGCCTCCAAGGGTAAACATATACCCTATAAGTGATCTCATTTTATCAAGATGATCTGCATAATCTGGATCCACATGTCCAATGACTTTATTTGTATTTCTACCAAAATACAAGCAAGCATTAATAGAGCATTTCAAGTATTTGAATATCCATTGCATTATTTTCCAATGTTCTTTGCCAGGATTTGTTGTGTACTTACTAACTGCACCGACTATATATGTCAAATCTTGTCTTATACAAACCATAGTATATATTAATGAACCAAGGGCACCGAAATAAGGAACCCAAGACATATAATCAATGTCTTCATCTGATTGAGGACACAATCCAAATGATAATTTGAAGTGTGCAACCAAGGAAGTACCAACAACTTTAGCATTCAGCATATTAAACCTTTGAAATAACTTTTGAATGTACTCATTCTGACTCAAATACAATCTACTAGCCTTTTTACCCCTCAAGATTTTCATACTATGAATTTTCTTTGTTGTGCCCAAATACTTCATCTCAAACTCCTTACTAAGTTCAAATTTCACCTTGTCTAACCTCTGCTTTATCGTTAGCTACAATGAGCATATCGTCAACATGTAACAACAAATATGTGATTGATCCACCGTCTTCCTTTCTAAAGTACACACAACTATCATAGTTACTTTTACTGAAACTATGAATAGTCATGAACTGTGTTCTAAAAGGCATAATGCGTGACGATGCGTGGAGGCCAAACTATGGGTTACGCGAGCTTAGGCGAGGCATAGGCATAAAAAAGCGTAAAAGACGTTTTTTTATTTTAATATTATTTTGATTTTTAATAAATCAAAAATTTATTTAATAATTAAAAATAATACTTACTAAATATTTAAAACAGATTTATAGGAACGTTGTATATTTTTTGCAAAGTTTTCAACAAAAAGATAAGTTTCAAATTTAAATACAAAATAGTAAATAACTAGTATAAGAACTTAATTTTTATCTAAGTCTTTATCAGACTCCAATTCAATACCCTCTTCTTCATCTAATTCGTCCTCTGTGTCTTCCGATATAAGTGGTTGTTTTTAAGTAGGGCAAAATGAAGAAATTAGCCACTGACAATTTTTTAGCTACAAAACATTAAAAAAAGGATGATAATGCGCCAATGCTCGCCTTAGCAGTCAACGGCAATCGTTGACCACCAAATAAGACGCCAAGCCACTTGGCTTGGCGTTTTAGCCGAGCATCACGCTTAGGCGACGCCTTTTAGAACATTGGTCATGAATGAATTGAACCTTATGTACCACTACATCAATGACTGATTTAGTCCATACAGAGACTTGTTTAACAAGCACGCATAGTCTTCATTCCTAGAAACTTAAGTGAAACTTGTGAAGCCATTTTCTTAGACAATGAACTCTAAGAAGAAAATGGGTTGCTGAACCTTCGAGGCCTACGGTCCTTTTAAGAAATAATAAGACTCAATGGAATGACCTTGTCCAACACCAATTTGTAAACAATTTTTGAAATTAAGTGAATCTTCTCGTAGTACGATCTTTGAGCACATCCTAGATATGAACTTATAGATCTACACATCTCTTACAAGAAAATATATGAGTCTTTTAACTCAGTATACTATCTTTTTACCAAAAAGATGCCGTATTTTTATTATTATTAATTGTGGGAAGTTTCAAGCTCAGTATAATTATATAGCCCTTGTTTGAGCCCCATTATTTTCATCATAATACATTTTTCATTAAAATAATATTACACGTAATTTTAAAACTTTTCTTTATTTTTTAACCACATATTTTCCATCAATAAACTATTCAAAAATACATTTTTTTTTTGGCAAGAATGTTGCTCAAACAAGGGCATAATATGGGCTATCATTTTAGTGTTAACCAATAAGTCTCTCTTACTGGGTCAAAATCTGTTGGTTTAATTTTATATTGGCCAAATTTGGCCCCAAATATTGAAGTCCTGTTATTTTGGAATTAGTCATTTGATGCCTGATAACAATTTTGCTACATGATTTTTTTCATTTTATAGAGTGGATACAATTTTAGTGGATCCCAAAGGCGACTAACTATTGATATTAATGACGTTGTATGAAATATGTAACAGGATCACAAAAATGAAATAAGATTTAAAGTAAAGAAATTAAAGAGAGTTAAGCAGAGGAAACGATATTTTAGTATAATAATATGGAGAGAAAATTACGACCCAACAATTTTTGCTTGAACTAAACTAAAAAAAGAGGCCACTATTTAGAGGTACATACCATACCATAAAGATGAAAATAATGTGAAATAAATAAATAATATATTTTCAATAAAATCACTTGAAAATAAGGAAATAATATTTTTCACGTGAAAATAAGGAACAAAATTTTTTTTTCTAATTTGGGTCATAAACTTAACAATTTCCACCTTGATCCAAATTCTAGTGCAACGAACGAAACTCCAAAATTTTTCCGCCTGGAAAAAAATTTCGAACTGCATCAAAATAGCCAAACTCTTCAAAATAGTAACCAAACCTCTCCATCACAAAAAAAAAAAAAAAAAAAAAAAAATTCCTCTACCGGCGTCCACAAGCAACATCCGAATCCAACTCTTGAGTTTCCAGAATTTCACCAAACAATTACTGTTGACAAATCAGGGTCGAGGCACAAGCTGTAGCAGAAATCGCACCAAATGCCTGATCAGAAGGCCCCTTGCTAGAACTATCACCTTCAACAATCTTAAAAGCATTGCACACATCACTGACACCACTGTACCTACATTCCATGAGTCCAATCCTAGCAACTGAACATAGTGTATTCGCTAAAATTTGTGACAAATCGAAATTGCCAATGCTCCCCCGAGTAATGTTTTGAATCGACCTAGAGTCCATTGCAAGAGGTACTGTACCAAGCTAAATATCCACCACAGTACTGAACTTGTCTAGATATCTCTTAATTGGTTCTGTGCTTTCCTACAAGATGTACTGCCAAGACTTTTTCCTCTCTCTAGTACAACCCAGGCACCTCTTTGGAACTTCAAAACTCCACATCCACAAAAGAAATTATACCATTTTTCATCAGGGTACTCAGGGAGATGAGATTCCTTTTCAGGACTGGAACTTGTTGAACATGATCAATTGTTCTAACCATCCCATCATGCAACCTTAATTTGACTCGAACGATTCCAGTAATACTGAAAAACTGGTTGTTTGTCATGACAACTCCAAATTGTTTGACAGCCTCATATGTCTGAAATAAATTTCGATTGGAACACATATGGTGCAAACATACCGAATCAAGAATCCACTCTTCATCATGCTTAAACTCTACATCAGAGACTACTGTTAACATCACATCAACACCATCAGAAAAATCCTTGGTAACATTAGTCTCACCTAAATTAGATGATTGCCCTCCATGATTTACAACTAAATTACCTTTAGCTTGCAATTTGTCACAATCCTTCTTAAGGTGTCCTCTCTTTCTGCGGTAGAAGTGATGCAAATTGCTAAAGTTGACTTTCAATCTGTCCTTCCACCGATCACTATGAAATACAAGAGCTTCCTCATCCATCGATGTACCTCAAACTAGATGATTTACCTTCTCTTTTGAGAATAGAGCATCGTAGACATCCTCAATGGTCAAAATATCATGACTGTAAAGAACGGTCTCCTGAAACAACGAATAAGAGGTGGGCAGCGAACGCAACAAGATCAAGGCCCTCCTCTTGATACTTAACCTCCAATGTCTCTAAATCTACGATAATTTCCTTGAACACAGCAAGGTAGTCTTCCAGTGATCTTCCTTTCACCATGCGATGAGAATACAACTTTTTCTTTAGGGCCAGTTTGCTAGTGAGACTTTTAGTCATGCATAACTGCTCCAGTTTCAACCACAAAGTATCGTTGCTTTCTCCTTCAAGATGTCCTACAGATTACTATTGGATAAATGAAGATGAATCTACAATAAAGCCTTCCGATCTTTCCATTGGTTCTCCTCTATTGTCCAATTAGTTGGCATCTTTTCAAAACCCAACAATACATCGTCTAAATCCAACTGTACCAAAATAGTCCTTATCTTTACTTGCCATAAAGAAAATCTTCTACTGCGATTCAATAGTGGAATATCATATTTCAATGTAACCATCACTAAAAAATTCTAAACAAATCACAAAGAACTTGCAACCTAGCTTTGATACCACTTATTGATCTCAAAGGCGACGCAAGGACTGATATTAATGACGTTGTATGGAATATGTAATAGAATTCACAAAGATTAAACAAGATTTAAAGTAGAGAAATCAAAGAGATTTAAGTAGAGAAAACGATGTTTTATTATAACAATATGGAGAGAAAATTATAACATGGCAATTTTTGCTTGAACTAAACTAAAAGAAGAGCCACTATTTATAGGTACATACCATATCATAAAGATGAAAATAATGTAAAAAAAGAAAATAATATATTTCCAATAAAATCATGTGAAAATAAGGAAACAATCTTTTTTTCTTAATTTGGGTCACAAACCCAACAATTTTGCCAGATTTTTAGTGTATATGGTGAGGATACCATGTTGACATTGTTAATATTTCACATAATTGGAATCCATGTGTATTTTCTTTCCTTTTGGAGTGCAATTTATTGACTAATATATTTTATATAACTTGTAACAACATATTTAATAAAAGCATGATATTGTATAACATCGAAATTCATGGATGTGTTAATTCATAATATCTATTAGAAGCCATCTTTTCCATGAACTTTTTTCAATCATGAAAAATATATATTTCAACATATTTATATACGCTAATTTGCACTAACTATTATATGAAATAAAATATTATTTTGACTTTTATAACTATGAGAAAGTGATTATATATGGAGAATATTTGCTCTGTCACATGCTTTCAATATGTATGTCAACTATCTAGCTTTAAATATGTACAAGTCAGATTTGTGCTGTACAAGTAAAGTTGAAATAACTGTTACGCCCCTAGCCAAACCACTTCGGCACATCGCACCCACTCCTCAGTGAGGTGCGACGTGTCCCTTTGAAATGGTTCCGAAGTAATATGAGCCCTGGCCCAACTTTGAGTCCACATGCTAATCGCCAAGTAAATCTACTAAGACATTCGAAGTGCCCCATGCCGAAGCATAGGGATGTCGAGTGGCTTCTTCAACAGCTCTCCGTCGCCAGTTTCAAAGAGAGATCTTTGTCAGGATCCCCTTTATCTCAATGGATTAGTTTTATGTGACATCTCCATGGATCAATTGATGTGATGTATCAACTTTATGTCAATTCAACTCAGAAGAACTAATTACCTGCACACTTTAGACGCGGTTGATTGACGCCTACAAGCGAAAACCCCAGACCGTCAGATGTATACACATGTCCCATGTCCAACGGTGCTCATCGTCTATAAATATACAAGGTTTGGCAAGAGGCAAAGGCAATGACACTCATACTAAACTTAGCTACCCACACACAAGTATAGTTTTCTCCTCCCCACTCTTACAAAATTTCGGCACCGTTCCGATTACCAATCACTAACTTGATCGTCAGAGTGTATGCGGCCGCCACCACCTCCATTGGTTCCGACCATGTGCTCCTGACCATTCGTTATTTTGCGTAGGAAGGATTACGTGGAGTGGCTCACGGTTGGCCACGTGAAAGGTCCATTTCGCAAGGTCAATAGATTGGCGCTGTCTGTGGAAAAAATTCTGTCCAAGAGTTCCCCATTTACCACCAAAAAACAATAGACTTACCTTGAAAATGTGGACATTCTTGAAAAAGAACTAAGTCAACCTACAGTCTGAAAGTTCTACACACCCTTGAGAAAAAGAGTGAAGAAAATGAGTTACAGCAATAAGGATGCAAATCCCAAACTCAAGGGAGCCTCTAAAGATGAGGTGCTCCGAACAAACGTCACTCACCGGAGACCTCATCACCGGTGTCATCGAGGTGATAGAACAGCAATTACTGAAGGAATAACTCAGATAGCCGTAGGCATAAGGGACATTGCAGCCCAAAATATAGCAATGTGTGAGTTTTCCATGCAAGCCCACAGTCAACAGGGCTTTCCAATGCCACAAAGACTGTACCCAGCTCAAGGACAAAGCTTGGCATCTCACGCTCGAGGTCATTCAAGCCACCACACCACAGAGAACACCTCCTTGAGAGAAAAGCGAGAGTAGATGTCACTTTCCACACCTAAGGAGATCACGTGGCAGAACCACAATTGGGATAAAATGTCCCACGAGAACACAAGCCTCAAAGGTCGATTAGAGTCTTTGATCGGATAGAGCGAAATCCTTGCAATAGAGTCCGCTCCATACAAAGGTTAGCCTAGCATGACCAAGAGCAGGGACAAGAACAAGAAGCACCTCATTCGCCTAGAAATAGTCGGAGAGGAGAAACCTAGTGGATTGGAATAGTCGAAAAAAGGTACCTCCACCTCCCCAGAATGCACTAGAAGGGAAGGTTCTGAAGGGCCATGTCGCTTTTATGAAATCAACGACGACGAAGATAATCTCCCCTTCTCAAGAGAAATCCAAAGCTTCCCAATGACCACAAACTTCATGCCCCCTAAAATCCCAAAGTATGAGGGAAAAGATGAACCACAGAAGCACCTCACCAAGTACATGACGCAGATGAGCCTCCCCGACACTAAAATGTTGGCCTTCCGTCTGACATCCACGAGCCAGCAGAGGTGTGGTATAGTAGACTATCATCCTTGAGCATTAGAAGTTGGTTGGATTTGAAGAAGGCTTTCCTCAACCAGTACTTCTCACGAAGGGAAGGAGAAGCCCTAGTGCAAAACCTACAAGATATGAGGCAAGCACCTAGAGAGACGCTGAAAAGCTATCTCACCAGATTTACTAATGAAATTACCTACTGTGAACAAGTAACTGACAAAGAGGCCCTTTCAGCATTAAAGACAGGCCTCAATATGAACACTTTGTTCTAGAGAGACATGCGAAGCAAGAATCCAGCTACATATGACGAACTGGTAGAAATCATGAGGGTGGAGATCATCAATGAAGAGATGATTGACCACCGAAACCGCGCAGCTTAGGGACTCCCTTACACTCAGAGGCAGGTAGGTCGAGAACCAGTAACACACCTCATCACGCAGCAACGGAACTACCGAGGAAGGAACATCCGGAGGAACTACCAACATGAGCTAGTGAAAGAATAAGTGGGAAAACAAGCCCCTGGATGGGGTGAAGTACTACACATTCCATCAACTTTATGGCCACGACATCAGCAAATGTAGGGATGTCCCTCGATCTTCACATCGAAGTAACTCACGCATAAGGAGGGATCATAATCGAGAACGTTCCCATAGGTCCACCTCTCCTAGTAGGGATACTAGGCAACAAAGGGATCAATCACCTCGAAGAAGAGAAATAGGAGATAGGTCTCGAGGAGAATCTAGGCAAATGAATCAGACCTCAGCCACTGGAAGTGAGACTATCCGAGAAATTGACACAATCATTGGAGGACCTCACGTCGGAGGTAGCTCTAGGAATGCACAAAGAAACTACACAAGAGAAGTAAAGATCCACCAATGATTACTTACATTGTCAACCAGACCCAAGAAACCAACAGGATAGCCCCAATCACTTTCTCCTAAGAAGACGCATAAGGTGTTCATCACCCCCACTATGATACTTTGGTAGTAAGAGCAGTAGTAGCTCGCAACGGACTCAAATGCATGCTTGTTGATAATGGAAGCTTGGTGAACATTCTGTTCAGATAAACCTTTGACAAAATGCAAATTGAACATGACTTGATTCCCATGACAGACCCACTATTTGGATTTACTGGCTATAGCATCGTCCCATGAGGGCAAATCACCTAACCTGTTGAGATGGGACCAGTCCCTTGGTAGCTCACCACTTCATGAAATTCCTGGTGGAAGACCACAGATCAGCCTACCACGGGATACTAGGTTAACCTACCTTAAAGGATCTCTGAGCTGTCACCTCCATTCATTGCCTATGTATGAAGTTCCCAACTAAGCATAGGGTTGCCACAATTTGAGATGATCAAATGAGCTCAAGAGCATGTTATCTCAACTCTCTATGAAAATTCGAGCCTCGTACTGTTAATGTGATTATAACTCATGTCGCAAACGAAGTCGACACGGATATAGAGATGCTTGACGCTCCTGAACAAGGGCATACTTTCAAACAGAAGGAAAATGTCAACATGATCGAGGCCCTGAAGAAGGGCGCTCTCTTGATGAGTTGGATCTTCGAATTATTGAGTTTGAACCAAATGTAACCCCAATGGAAAAACTTGAAACTTTTTCTACGCACTCCTAAGACCCTACTCAGGTCTTTTGAATAGAAAAAGCGCTGCCTCCTAAAATGAAAAAGGCGCCGATGAATTTTTTGAAAAGGAATTTGGATGTCTTTACTTGGAGGCATAAAGATATGGTGGGAATAGACTTAAGGGTCAGTTGCCACCATCTTAACATCAACCACCCTATGCCCCCACATGGGCAGAAGAGACGAGCCCTCAATCTGGAGCAATATGTGGCACTCAAAGAAGAGGTCGACAAATTGAGCTGCAATGGCTTCATTAGAGAAGCCATCTATTCGAAGTAGATATCCAACCAGGTCCTTGTGAATAAGCCTAGTAGGAAATGGAGGGTATGTGTTGACTTTACCAATTTAAATAAAGCATGTCCAAAGGACAGTTTCCCTTTCCCAAGGATAGACGAACTTGTGGACTCCACTACTGGACATAAACTTATGAACTTCATGGACGCTTACTTAGGGTATAATGAAATACCCATGTTCCGGCCTAATGAAGAGGCCACATCGTTCATCACAGACAGAGGATTGTATTGCTACAAGGTGATGCCCTTTGGATTGAAAAATGTCGGCGCCACATATCAGAGGTTGGTCAACATGATGTTCGCCAAACTCATTAGCAAAACTATAGAAGTCTACGTGGACGACATGTTGGTTAAAAGCCTCAAAAGATCATGTAATTCACCTGGACAACACTTTTCAAATTCTAAGGAAATATAAGATGAAACTGAACCTGCTGAAGTGTACCTTCAGGTAGCATCGAGACAATTTTCGGGATATGTTGTGAACCAAAGAGGAATTGAGGCAAATCCAAAAAATATAAGGGCTTTGTTACAAAAGCCAAAAGACGTACAAAGCCACAATGGATGGATTGCCGCACTCAATCGCTTCATCTCTAGGGCCACTAATAAAAGCCTACCCTTCTTTAAGGTTTTAAAGCAAGGAAAGAAGTTCTAATGGACGGATGAGTGTGAGATAGCTTTCCAGGTACTGAAGAAGCACTTGGGAAAGCCACTTCTTTTATATTTAGCGGTCTCAAATGAAACAATCAGTGTGGTTCTCGTCAGGGAAGAAGACACACGCTAACTGCCAATGTATTACACTAGCAAAGCTTTGCTCCTGGCGGAGACTCGCTACCCAAATATGGAGAAACTTGCACTCTCCCTTATCACAGCATCAAGGAAGCTGAGGCCATATTTTCAAGCACATTCAATTGAAGTTTTCACCAACTTCCCACTTAAATAAGTGCTACAGAAGACAGACGCATCGGGTCGATTGCTAAAATGGGCAATTGAGTTAAGTAAGTTCGACTTACTGTTTAAACCCCAAAGTGCCATCAGGGGTCAAGCACTTGCAAATTTTTTGTTGCTGAGTTTACCAAAGCCCCAGAAATGGAGGCTCCGGAATAGAAGTCGTCTTGGAAAGCCCAGAGGGCTATAAGCTAAACATGCAATCAGGTTTGGCTTTAAAGCCTCGAACAATGCCACTGAGTATGAGGCCTTTTTAGTAGGCCACAGACTAGCCAAAGAAATGCAAGTCAAAAGGCTCCTGGCAAGCAGTGATTCACAGCTTGTGATGAGTCATGTCAATGAAAAGTTTGCAGCCAAAGACAGTGGCATGGCCGCTTATTTGAAATTAGTGCTGAGCGTTGTCCCCCATTTCGAAAGGTTCAAACTGATTCAACTCCCATGCCTCGAGAATACACATGTCAATGCCCTGTCCAAGCTGGCCAACAGCAAGGACTCTGAGCTGCTAAAATTTTTCCAATCGCACGCTTACCAAAGCCTTCCATCTCCGGAAGCGAAGAGGTATTGTAGATTGAAGGTACCACACTTTGGATGCAGCCTATAATAGCCTATCTCAAAGACCAATCAGTACTAGCCTTGAAGAACAAGGCAAAGAAGTTGAGAAAAAAGGCTACTCACTTCATTCCCCAGGATGGCACGCTTTATAAGAGAGGCTTCGCCTTACCTCTTCTTTGATGTGTGAGAAGGGAAGAAGTGATGTACATACTAAGGGAGATCCATGAGGGAGTCTATGGTAACCACTCCGGAGGAACAACTCTGGCACACAAGGTACTTCAACAAGGCTACTTCTGGCTAACCCTGAAAAGGGACTTTTGCTAGTTTGTTCAAAAATGCAACAAGTATCAACGATTCTCAAATGTTCAAAGACAACCTTCTCAGAGTTTCTTTGTGTTCACCAACCCCTGGTCGTTCGCCAAATAAGGTATTGACCTCATCGGTCCCCTCCCAAAAGGAAGAGGAAGCGCAACCTTCGCTATTGTTGCCATTAACTACTTCACCAAGTGGGTCAAAGCAAATACTACTAAATTCGTCTAGAAGCACATCGTTTGTAGGTTCGGCATTCCCCACTCTTTGGTGTCCGATAACGGAAGACAGTTCGACAGTAAGAAGATGTGAGATCTGTGATGAATTGAGCATAAGGAAGGACTTCTCAACACCTCATCATCCCCAAGTGAATGGGCAATTTGAGGTAGTAAACAAGACGATCAAGCACACCCTGAAAGAAAGCTTGACGCCTCGAAAGAAGCATGGGTCGATGAGCTTTCCCATGTCCTCTGGGCCATACGCACGACTAGTCGAACAGCAACAAGAAAAACTCCCTTCTCTATGACCTACGGATCCGAATTCATAATTTCAGTTGGAGTCCCCAACATCGTCGTATATACTTCAATGAGGTCAGCAATGACAAGGCTCGAGTGTGCGAGCTCCACCTTCTGGAAGAGAAAAGGGATACATCCCAAGTCAAATTGATCATGTACCAAAGAAAGATGATCCGCTATTACAATCTGAAGGTCAAGAACCGAACTCTACGTTTGGGCGACCTGGTACTTCAAAGGATGTTCCTATCACGCACCCCATCGCCGACGTCACCGAGGTAATAGAACGACAGCACTTACTGAAGGAATAACTCAGATAGCCGCAGGCATGAGGGACATTTGAACTGTGATACATCAATAAATTTTAAAGATAAAATTCCTGAAAAAATGAGCAAAAATATAAATAATCTAATTGAGAAGATGTATACTCTTGGAAATCATATAGATATAACTAATTATAAAGTCTTAGAAGAGGTTTAGGTATCCAAAATTTTATAAATGAACAAAATATCCGAGGTTTAGGTATCCGAAATTTTATAAATGAACAAAATATCTAGGAAAAGAAATGAAATAAAAAATAAAGTCATCATCAACATAGTTTTAGTGCAATATAACATGCAATATTATGAACGAAAGCTAGTATTTTGAATCAAAATCTTTCAATGAATGTTCACGCAAAAACGATTGTCCAAAATGAGACGGACTTAATCCAAGAAAGATTGAGCTTGCCAGTTGCTACAGAAATATGAAGTTTGACTGCTGTAAAGCTAGTAATACTTGTACGAAAAGAAAATGAAAAAAAAAATGAAGTAAAATAAAATATATCGCTCTTAACATAATAATTTTTGCAGTGACATATAAATGCATAAATTTTCCTATGGATGCAATCACTAGTTGATATTGTTATCTTTATCTCTGCAATGTATTAAACTTGATATGTGCCTAATAGATGTAGTTATGATCAACTTATATGGCATGCATGTAATAATATCTATATAAAGAAAGATTTAGCTTGCTAGTTGCTACAGAAATATGAAGTTTGACTGCTGTAAAGCTAGTAATACTTGTGCGAAAAGAAAATGAAAAAAAAATGAAGTAAAATAAAATATATCGCTCTTAACATAATAATTTTCGCAATGACATATAAATGCATAAATTTTCCTATGGATGCAATCACTAGTTGATATTGTTATCTTTATCTCAGCAATGTATTAAACTTGATATGTGCCTAATAGATGTAGTTATGATCAACTTATATGGCATGCATGTAATAATATCTATATAAAGACTCCAAATGATTTAATATGCTCGAGTTTTCAAGAAACTTATGCAATTTAATATAATCGTCTTATTGAATATTAACATGTTAGATGATGATGAATGGCTTATTAGGTATTATCAAGATGTAAATATTGTTGTTTCATGCTTCATGACATAAAGAAGAAAACCAAATTCGAAAGAAAATTTCCTATCAAACCCTCACCCCGCCCCCAAAACCCCTTTTGAAAAAAGAAATAGAGTATGAAGACGACATGGAAGAAGAACCAGAACTGAAAACGATCTATTTCTCACTATTCGAACCTCCCTTTTGATGATAAGATATTCATAATAGTAATCAAATTAATGATGTTACTACCAATACTAAAACTACTGGAGCACAAGTAGAAGAAGAAGATAAAGTAGCCCAGAGCGATGAATTGAAGAATAAGAAAATTTCTGCTTCGGGAATGATGAACAGAATATGAAGAATCTTGGTGAAGAATATGTAGCTCAAGGAAACAAGATTGCTGAGGTAATTTTTATTTGTTGTCATTTCATGAAGCCTTAAACCTAATTGTCGTATCAGAGGGTCTGCAAGGGTCTAGGGTTTTTCTTTAGATTTATAATTTTAATTTGTTAAGTTGTGCGATTCAGAAATTTGGGGATTTTGAGATCTTGGATGAAATAAATCCCATTAACTGGATTTTGGTTCGGAAACTTTCTTAAAGAATATATGTATTTTGTGACTTAGCTGCGTTTCTTCCGTGACTTAGGTGTGTTAGATTGATATTATCCTCAGTTTTAGCCTTTGTTTGGAAGAATTTGTAAACGGTTTAATTTATGTAGAAATGAGTTGATGGATAAGTAGATATTACTTGTGGATCCATTGAAACTTATGATTGAAAACGAGTTCAACCTTTTATAGATGATGTAAAGGCAGGATCACACGATATTAAATTCAAGAAATAAGAAACCTTAATCGAACAGAAATAACGTTGCAGAAAATTAAAAGAACACAAATGAATTATTTCGACCTAAGCCCTGGAAGTTCGGCGACCACTTCTAAGGCCTACATCCCTTGTTGAGCATCCAAAAAATTGGATTATTCTCAGTTGCACTAAACGGCCCAAAATGGCAACAAATTTACAGATTGTTCACAGAGATGAAAATGAGACTTATCTCTCAAATATAGTGATGCATCTACAGAGATTCACTCAAATCTCAGCCCACAAAACCTTCGAACACCACCAAAATGATACAACAGAGAAATCACTCAGATTTCTTCACTATTCACACAGAATACAAAAAATCGAATGAAGATCTCACTATACTGTACGTAAAATCAGAGATTTTACACATGAAACACTCAAAGAAGATGAACATCTCTTAGATCGCCAATATTTTCTCTCCGAAAACCCTAGAGACGAAAGCAAGATGAATGGTGTAATGTGACGTTCCAGAGGGCTCCACAATTTAACAAAGGGTAGATGAATTGGCTCAATCCAACGTCCAGAGATAGTTCACGTATTGGCCATCCAATAAATTGTCATCACTTATTAAGTCTTGTTTCACAAAAACACGATTTTGTCACAAGTCAAATTTTGGAAGCATCAATTGAAGAGAACAAGTTTCGTCTCCAATAGATGATTTATAATTTTTGTCAAATGAATGTTTAATTTCAACTCTTATAAATCATCCATGCCAAACGTGTATTCTAGTTCCCATGACATTAGAACTAGATTCTCACTAAATCTTGGGATCCTTAACACTGAGTAAACTCTGACCTTAGGATTATCTTGCTTGTTATCTCCTGATTCTGCTTGCAGTTGTGATATAATTAGCTGAAGGATTTGCCGTTTCTATCAACTTTATAATCTTCCTATTTGGAAACCTTTGCAAAAAGGGAATAATGGATACAAAGAGAGCCACCTCTTTGGGAAGTTTTTCTTCCATGACAATATGACACGGTGATATCAAGGGTCAGTGCTCAGATTAGCCCTCTTGACCAGTCGTATTTCTTTTTACCCTATTTTTGCAATCATTGCAATGGCATTTTTAACCTGAAATGAATCAAAATGATAAAATACTATGAATCAAACATTTCCCAAACAATTTTGATGACTGCAAAAATTTGAAAAAGGGCTCAAAAGTTGCTAAATATTGTACTTTGCCATGCTTGTCTCAAAAATTTGATGATTTGTTTTTTACTTGGGATTTGCTACTTCATATTTCTCTCTCACATGATGTAGATTTTGTTTGCTCATCTACTGGGTCGTTGCTTGGCTATGTTATTTATTGTGTCGATTTTCTTGATTTGCATCCAAGTCTAAACGCTTCTCATAACCTTCTGGATATGAATGTTGTAATTTACTTTACAAATTTTTGTTCTTGTAATTTCAAATATAAAGAGTGATGACCACATTATTTAAAGGATTAACATGTTGAAATGGGATAATATGCTTGTGCTTGTATGTTTATTTAGTGTATTCACATTCAAGTCAAATTCATTCTTTTCTTTTCTTTTTCGTACACCCTGGCATATCTATTTCCCAAAAATTTGATGACATGCATGTCGAGACAAAAAATGTAAAGATTCCAGTTTATTAATGATCACAAAAACTTACATATACATGCATGGAACAAAGAGCATTCTTAAGGATGCACCCTATTAGTACACTATGGGTTATGGCTTCTGAAGAAGGAACCAAAGCATGAAAATACAGAATGAACAATATCATCAAATATCATCTTCTTCACCGACCTCCTCTTTGCTGGAAAAACACTTCCTTTCTTGCGCTTGAACCTTGAATCCTCCACCTCCAATGCTGCCGCCACCACTATTTCTGCTTCTTCATTGTTTAATGTAATTGATTAGATTATCTTCTTCTTCTAGTTTTTGAGGGGATAATATTTTCGACAATGAGTTTAGGTATTTATATAAAACATAATGAGGAAAGAATATCTAAAAGGCTGGCTATGATGATAACTGATTAATATGTATGTGGTGGTTGAGTTCATATTAAAAGATCAACTTTTCAACTTTATTAAAATGAGTAGAACAATTTCTTATATATTAATTACTGGTTTTCTTCTTATTTTTGATGGCACAATAATTTTCATTCAAAAATCGTTGCAAACTATAATCGAAATAAAACTCGAAATACAATCAATTCATTGTTTAATATTTAAATCGAGAAATGATTTATTAAGTACTATTACTCAATTTATACTAAGTAACAATGACACGACATATTAATTAATTGGTAAATAAATTAATGTTGGGTGGATTCCAAAAATAAATTTAATTTGTTAATTGATATGTCATGTTATCGTTATTTAATATTGCTTAGTATACCATTGTCCATTTAAATCAACCATGCAAATAAAAAAATAACTGAATGAGCTACTTTATTCTTATATTTAAATGATGATATATGTTATCTTCAAATGAATTGGGATGCGGAGACCAAGTTGCATGTGGAATTAACTTGACTTTTGAATACCCAATCAAAGCCGTGTTACAGATTTGGTTGTCTAGGTGTGAACTTGCAATTGAGACTGATCCAATTGAAATGAAGAAAATAAGTTGACACATGTATTCTCACTTCGTATTCTTGGGAAAAATCTAAAATGTCAATTAATAATTTTTTTCCCCTAAAAACAAGCACAGATACGAGAGAGGTAACAACATACACGTGATATGTTAAAAAAACCAAAAAAAAACAAAAAAAAACAAAAAAAGAAAGGGGGAAGAAGAAGAAGTGAGATTTGAAAATGTTATGGATGTCTAATAAAAAATCTTCAAAATTAAAATTTTATATATTTTATATTTTAAATAGAATTCATATATTTTAGCTTAAATTTTCAATTTTGAATGTAAAATGTTTGAACTAGAGAAGAGCTTAATGTTCTAAGATATATTCAAGGTGTAATTTATAACACTATTTGGGAGAGAAAATGGGCTGTTGGTAGGAACTTGCCGCGCGGCTACGCTAGAAGAAGGAAAGGGAGAGGGTCGAGGCCATCGTCAGAGTGCAAAATAGCAGCTTATGTTGCACGGATATTTCTATTAAGTCTTGTGCTTCTATCGAGAGACTGTGAAATGGCGACTTATGATGCACGAACATTTCGTGAATATTGTGCCTTCGTTTGACCCCCCACTATTCTCAATTAAATTTTAATTCATTCTTCTCTCACTACTTATCAATCATACATTCTCCGACAAAATAATATTACATGTAAATTCAAAAAAATTCCTTCATTTTTAACCGTGTATCCTCCAAAAAATTATTATCCCTCTCATTATAACATGAAATAATGGGGCCAAATGGGCGCTGTATTGCATAGATCCAATGAATCACATGCCGTGTCCTTTTTTGTATATTCTTTAAATTTTTTACACTTAAAAGATAACTTCAGAGACCTTCATTAGGCAAGTATTAGAAATGCAATGTGCTGTCTTCTATATTAAAAAGTATGAAAATAAAGATATACATAAATTCTTAAAAATTTAAATTGATAGATTTCCAAAGTGTTCGTGTTCGTGTTATGATTTTTTATTTATTTATTTATTTATTATCTATTATAATCTACGGAAACTCTCTATTCCTAATAATGGACTGTTCTTTATGGGATGAAATTAGGATATATGTGTGCATATATATATGGACGAACTGAGCTCAGCTTGTATCCAAATTCTAGAATCGACTCAGCCCTTTGGCTTGTGGGTCTCATGGCCGGAGCCAGATAATTTTTTTCATAATTAACAAAATTAGCCCAGAATGAGTATTTTTTAAGAAGGTAATAAAAAAAAGTTCAAAATAAGAAAATATGCGAGTCAACTCATGGAAAAAAAAAAAAATTGAGCTTGACTCAGCCCAAAGCTTCTCTCAAAATGAGCTCGAGCCATCAATGAGTCGAGCTATGCCCGTGAATGGATGAGCTGCCATCCTATCTAGGCATGAATTTTTTTTTTTTAAGATATCAAAATTTTCAATCATATCAATAAATATACTTGTTGACAAGGAAGTGGGTTATGCAGGGTTATCAAGTAGGAATTTTTGGGGTCATTTTTTAATAAGGTGTGAGACCCACCTCATATGAGGAATCTGTAAAAAACCAATAGAACTGACCCTGTACACCCATCAAAATCCTAATAATAATGTGCCCTTACTAATGAAACAAATAATTTAATGTTCCTGCGTTCTATTAAATAATAAGACCTTTCCGTCCAAAATTTCAATCATGGTTCAATAGTCAAATTTCTACCTATTAAGACAAGATCTGCTTTCATCTTTCATCATGTATTTAAGCCCCTATTTGATTCCCATTACCTAAAAATGAAAATGGGGGGAATAATATTTTTTAGAAAAATGAATGGTTGAAAAAGAAGGAAAATTTTTCGATTTATATGTAATATTATTTTATGAAAGATTGTGTGGTTGAAAATAGGAGAGAGAAAATGGAATGTAATGTAATTTAATTTAATGGGGATCAAACAGGTAGGGGTGGGCAAAAACCGACCCAACCTGTCCAAACCGCCCGACCCGACCCAACCCGACCGGGTTGGGTCGATTTTTTGGTTGTTTTTAAGTAAGTTCGGTTTTTTGGCTATGTAGGTGGGTCGGGTTGTGGGTTAACCTATAAAAACCAACCCAACCCGCCCAACCCAACCCGAACTTAAAAAAAAAAAAAAAAAAAAAAAGCGTAAATGGCTAATCGCTCGGTCACTCCGAAATTCAAAAGAAGCCCTAAAATCTCTCTATTCCCCCTCCCCTCCCCCTCACTCGGTCACTCCCAAATTCAAAAGAAGCCCTTTAATGATTTGGAGCATGTTGTATTGATGAAATTTTTTTACCTTATAAGTTTCAATCCCGTCCCACTATTAGAGAATTTTGTGAGAAACCAACTTCTAAATTGGTTGTGATTTCTGCTCTTTAGTGTCTCAGTTGAATTTTATCTATGCTGTGGTAATTAGTTTTGTAAATTTTGACGCTCTGGGACTATATTAGTGATGCTTTACACCCAAAAATGAATAACTTTAATCTTTATTAACAAGTTGTCCTAAACCGACCAACCAAACCCAACCCGACCGATACTTGATTGGGTTGGGTTGGGTTTCAAACTTTACACGGGTTGGGTTGGGTTAAATTTCGACCAAACCGATCATGTTGGGTTGGGTTAGGGTTGGGGCGAAAACCGACCCAACCCAACCCATGCCCACCCCTACAAACAGGGGCTAAAGGTCATTTGACATTTTTGGTTGGAAATACGAAAACATTTAAAGAATTTTATAGAGTATGAAGCTTCAAGCAATGGTAGAACTATAATTGTAATTGTGGTTTAAAATTAGGAGTGGTGCTCGATAGGATGTGGTCATTTTTTTTAGCAGGAAAACAATACTTTTAGACTAATTTTATGAAGATAAAGCCTAAACCTTAGGTGGGTTATATCCCAATTTTTCAAAACTAAAATCCACCCACCAAGAACCACAATAAAATTAAAATGCATGTTGATAGAGATTTAGGGGACGTTTGTTTCCCATTTTTGTAAAAATGAGAATGAAAGATATAGTCGTTATGGACCCCACACAAGAGATAAAAATTTAAATTTGGTGGTTTGATGTGATAGATAACGATCATATTTTTCATTTTAATGAGAAAATAATAGAACACAAACAGGGGCTTATTTTGATATGAAGGATTAAATTAAACGTAACAATATTAAGAGAAGTCCATTCTTATTTGTTATAGTATTTCATTGTCATGACAATTACACAAATAACCAAGAAATATTTTTCTCAAACAAAATTATCTATGAAAATCCAACCGAATTCCTCTTGTGGTTCATATAGGACAACAACTGCAAAATGAGGGGAACAAACGTACTTATGATTGAAAATTGCATGCCAGCACTTACTTGGACTTTGGAATAAAGTTGTCTCCTCTTTCCTAATTCATTCAAGGATCAAATCTAATCTCCATCTCATGTGAGCGCGTGTGCGTGTGCGTGTGCATATATATAATTTTTGACTTTTTAATGGTATATATATTTTTAATTTTCCATAAGACAAAAGTTGAAGGGACCTAATTAGTGAATGATACTAAAAAGTTGAACCAAGATATGGAGTTGCGATCTACCGTCCCCATTTCGCAGCCCTCAACAAGTATTTCTACAATAAAAGTTTAATACATCAGTCTAATTTTGCACGCCATCCCCTTTAAATAATCAATGTGAAATTGACCTTAACGCCATCAAAATGAAAGTTCTGAAACTCGGTGCAGTTTTACCTACGTAAATCGGAACACTATTTTTTTCCCCCAAAATGTGGTTTTAATTAACTTTTCAAGTCTAGCTATATTCCATTATAGACTTTAAATAGAAAAAATGCCCCATGCCCCAATTCTTATCATTTCAAAATAAGGATAGAATAGTTGCAGAAAAATTGTATTTAAATCCGATAATTACTTCAAAATGAAGGATTTCTAGAATTATGATTTTAATCCAACGAACAAAAAACTGACATTTCAGACGTGTAAACGATTTTGATTCATATATCATAGATTGGAATTTTTGTTTCATAATCTTGAATCGTTGTTTGTGTTGAATTTTATTTTTATTTTATTATTATTATTATTTTTTTTTATTTTTTGGGGAAAATGGAAGTATTGGAGGAATAAGTGATAAATATAGTTTTAAAAGAGAATTGATAGAGAGAAGGAGGGAAAGAGTCTAATTTTGTGAGGGAAGTCAAGGTAATGCCATAATGCTATTGAACGCTACAAATGATTAATTCCGGTCTAGTTGACTGCACTAATAACATTAAATTACAGATTCAATTAACTGCAGGGAATTATGGCTCATTTATTAGGACTTATGATATGCTAACACGTATTTAGCACCAACGATGCTGATAACATTTCTCGGGAACTAAAGGAGTTTAAAGTTTATAACATGGATAGTTAAAAGTTGATGGCTTGTAAAATTAGACTGATTCGTCCATTTTTTCTAGATGGACAAAAGATCTGTACTCATTTTCGATTGGGAAAGGTGGTTGAAATTGGTTTAATACAATGGTTTAGATCAACTTTGGCCATCTATTATAAAGTAGGAACCATTAGTTGGACATGGAAATGCTTAGGCCAATTGTGTTTTAGTCACCAAGTAGATAATTATAATATTTTTAGTTTCTCAAAATAAATTTCGGGTGAATGAACAATTAAAGCTAAGATTGAGCAGCTTGAAATTTGGAATATGTTGGAATTTTTGAAATAGAGGGGGGAAAAAAAAAAAATATATATATATATATATATAAAGTATTTATATTATTTTATTTGTTACTACTACCTACTTACAAAATTCATACAGTATTATATTTTGGTACTTTCAATACAAAATAAATTTTCTATAATTATGAGTTTGATTTTCTTATAAAGAGAGTTCACGTTGATCGGTTTGCTGAACTTAGTAAATTGGAAGATTCTATTACGAGATGTGGTCCTCAATCGTGGAAGACAAGTGTCCAAGTCCATATTATATTTTATGAGGTAATATCGTCCTAAGAATGAATAGTCTCTTAACTCGACGAGATTTATTTTCTATATTATCATCCTTCTACATTTCATTTTTTACTTACCATTTTGGCTAGAGGTAAGTCTTCAATCTGCTCGTTTGTTTGCACATTAAAATTTATATAGAATATAATCATATGCTCATTTTTTCCAAACAAAAGGCGCAGCCCGGTGATATGGAAAAGGAATATGAATGTTAAGGTCAGTAGTATTACTTGAAATTGTATACCTTGAATGTATATGTAATAAATCACAGCATGCATAATCATAAATTTCGGGTCAAAATGCTTACTTGAAATGATGAATTTCAAGATCTTTTAAATGGTTGAATAACATTGCTTTTCAAAACTCAAAATCTGCAATTTTCTTGCACTCAGATGACTGCATAGGCTACAAGTATAACTATAAAGTTGTCACAATACTATAAAATCCTTCAACATAAATTCTACAAATCGATTCATGTAGATCTTTTAATCAATTCTCAATTAAGAATGAAAATACAGTCTCTAACTATATTTGGTATAATTTAAATTTAAACATACTATCATAGCTAATATCGACGTATATAAGATGCTAAGAAAAATGTTTATCTAATTATAACTTTTTTCCAAAAAGATCTTTATTAATCATAAACTCAACCCTGAATAGATTCATATAAATCTTTACAATAAAAGAGATCCTCCATCATAGACTTCCAAATAGAATAATTTAAAATCAATAATTTAATCATAGTGCCCGAAGTATCCTTCATTTATTCCCGCAACAGAACCACACCCACATAACGTGAGCTCTCATACCACTTTGTTGGACAATTACTCCTTGTCACAAGAATAAATTCAGCAATCCATGAAACTAACTAGAGTTAATAAATATGTAAGTAAACAATCAAAGCAAAATAAGAGAACACAGCACCACATTTAAATGGAAAAAATCCTCCAGTGTGGAGGGAAAAACCACAGGGCATCTCCAACAAAATTTACTATAATAAATAGAGACTACAACGTTCAAGTTTATGCCACTTTGCAACAATCAAAAAACGTTGTCAAATGTCTTTTGCTACGTTCGGACGTATGTTACAGGCTTCAACGTTGTCGGAGAGCAGAGAAATATGACAACATTCAAAGACCGTTGCAAGAAACTTTTTACAACGTTCATTACATGCTGCCGTTAAAGTTTTAGCAATGTTCACTATGCTTATATTTTCTCAACATTCAATACGTGTTGTCATTGATGTTTTAGCAGCGTTCCATGTGTTGCCACTGATGTATTAGCAACGTTCATTGTTCGGTCTCGTTAATGTTTTAGCAACATTTTTTGTCCGTTGTTGTTGATATTTTCGCAACATTCTTTGCCCGTTGCCGTTGATGTTTTCACAACATTCGTTGTCCGTTGCCGTTTCCTACTTGACACCATCAAAATGAAAGCTTTGAGTTGTGCAAATTGAACAATTAAATCTAAAATAAGAAGATCAACACATATAAGATAAAAGTTGAATCAAGTAAGGGAGTCTAGATCCACTGTCTCCATTTTTGTTTCCTAATACTTGTTCATTCGATAAAAGTTGGATACATCAGTCTAAATCTGCACACCGTCCCCTTTTAATTAATCCATGTTATTGGACTTTAACGCCATCAAAATGAAAGTTCTAAGCTGTGCAATATGAATAGTAAAATAAAAAATAAGAAGAATAATAAGATCAATTTATAAGACAAAAGTTGAAGACAACTAAATACTGAATGTAGTATTAAAAAGTTGAATCAAGTAAGGGAGTCTAGATCCAAAATCTTTGTTTCTGTTTCCCAATACGTGTCCCTTCAATAAAAGTTGTCCCCTTTGAATTAATCTATGTTAACAGACTTTAACACCATCAAAATGAAAGTTTTGAGTTGTGCAAATTGAGCAGTAAAATAGAAAATAAGAACACAAGATCAACACATATAAGGAAAAGTTGAAAACAACTAAATACCGAATATACTATTAAAAAGTTGAATCGAGTAACGGAGTCTAGAATCACTGTCTCCATTTATGTTTCCTAATATGTCCCTTAAATAAAAGTTGGTTACATTAGTCTAAATTTACACATGGTCCAATTTTAATTGATCCATGTAAACGGACTTTAATGTCATCAAAATGAAAGTTCTGAGTTGTGCAAATTGAGCGGTAAAATCAAAAATAAGAAGAACAACAATATTAACATATATAAGACAATTTGAAGACAACTAATTACAGAATATACTATCAAAAAGTTGGATCAAATAAGAGAGTCTAGATACAATGTCTCTGTTTTCGTTTCCAGTACGTGTCCCTTCAACAAAAGTTGGATACATCGGTCTAAATTTACACACAATCCGCTTTAAATTAATCCGTGTTAAATTACTTTACGCAGCAAAATGAAAGTTCATAATTGTACAAATTGAACTGTAAAATCAAAAATAAGAAGAATAGAAAGTTCAACACATATAAGGCAAAAATTGAAGACAGGTAAATAGTGAATATATTATTAAAAAGTTGAATCAAGAAAGGGAGTCTAGATCCACAATCTCCGTTTATATTTCCCAATATGCGTGCCTCTTCAATAAAAGTTGGATATATCCGTCTAAATTTACACACCGTCCCATTTTAATTAATCCATGTTAACGGACTTTAATTCCATCAAAATGAAAGTTTTGACTTATGCAAATTAAACTATAAAATCAAAAATAAGAAGAACAACAAGATCAATACATATAAGACAAAAGTTGAAGACAGCTAAATACAGAATATACTACTAAAAAGTTGAATCAAGTAAGGGAGTCTAGATCCAATGTCTCCATTTTCGTTTCCCAGTACGTGTCCCTTCAATTAAAGTTGGATACACCTGTCTAAATTTACACACCATCCGCTTTTAATTAATCCATGTTTAAGGACTATAACGCCAACAAAATGAAAGTTTTGACTTGTGCAAATTGAACAGTAAAATCAAAAATAAGAAGAACAGCAAGTTCTACACATATAAAGCGACAGCTAAATAGTGAATATACTATCAAAAGTTGAATCGAGTAAGGGAGTGTAGATCCACTATCTCAGTTTCTATTTCCTAATACGTGTCCCTTCAATAAAAGTTGGATACATTAGCCTAAATTTACACACCGTTCCCCTTTAATTAATCCATGCTAACAGACTTTAACGCCCTCAAAATTAAAGTTCTGAGTTGTGCGAATTGAATTGTAAAATAAAAAATAAGAAGAACAACATGATCAACATACAAAAGTTCAAGTGATTCTATTACTTGTCTACGTACACCACAAAATAATTGTTAGAGAACTGTAATGGCCCATGCTTCCATTTTTTTTTTGGAATTTATCATGCCTATCCAGATTATTATTAATGTTCAATTTATTTCTTAATTAATATAATTACCGTCGTTGTGACTAATTTTATTGTTTTTATAATGGATTGTGTCCAAGGTTCCGTAAACGATCAACATGCCTATTAACTTAAATTTAATATGATTAAATGATATAATATACTAGTTTTATTATGTGATTTTAACTTGACCTATTTTTGTATCAAACATAGATGCATTTTCTCTTTTCAATTGATGCATTTTGTGTAATCTAAGATAAATATAATTTTGGACAATAAAATGTGATTGTAACCTAAAATGAATTACTTAAATAAGTTAAAAGGAGTATAATGGGTACTAAATTAATTAGCACAAGTTTTGCCTAATTAAGTGTCATTAGTTTAGGAATAAATTTTATCTACCTAAATTAGTTTACCTCACATCCTTTGAATGTTGGCTCCACCATAAACGTACTCGTTCTATGCTCCCAGTCTAAAAATCTAGAGTTGGACACAAGTAATGAAATTTTAATAGTATTTTATGTAATGGTTGAAATTTATATTCAATATAAACAACTATAACATATCAATTAATCAACATTAAAATAATAATTTCATTTTCATTAACTGACATGCAACTATGTAAGTGTCTGCTTAGTGTTTATACACATTGTATGAAGTTTTGCTAGTACAATAATTAATTGTTGAATTTCATATTTAAAAGTAAGCATTACATTTCAATTTATTTGTATTAAAATAATACATTTTTATATTATTTTCTTACCTCATAGAATATGCACAAATTGTATTTATATCTATATGTTCCCATGTGTATACGTTTGTAGGAAAAATCGTGCAGGTAAATGTGTTATGTGTACAGCTTGTTGACAGCGTAATGGGCATAATTATTTTCTGTACGTATATGTAAATATATATAATGGTATGTGTGCCCGTATCTATATGTGTATGTATTCCTAGGTTAATGTGCACAAGCATAAAGAGGCTTGTGCACATAATTGTCTCTATATGTATATGTATTTATAATTATAAAAGTGTGTGCGTATGTATAGGTACTTCTCTGTGTGCGTATGTATAGGTACTTCTCTGTGTGCGTGCGCACACATATATATAGAGAGATGATCTAATAAGTATGGGTGCTCATCTTATCCTAAGCACTGATGATGTGTTATATTAATTCATTGATGAATAAAGATTTTTTGAGTTCAACGTTTGAATTAAATTTGTTATTCATCAATGAATTAATATGATACATCATCGGTGTTTTCTATAAGATAAATACATGTGCTCATTATATCATTTATATATATATATATATATATATATAGAGAGAGAGAGAGAGAGAGAGAGAGAGAGAGAGAGAGAGAGATTGTGTTTGTGTAAACTATGTCAATGTGTTTATAACTTTATATACGTTTTAATTTATAAAAAAAAAAATTATTATTTTAATACTTATTAAAGTGGATAGTATGCATTTGGTTGATGATTGTATGTTACGTGAGTTCCGTTTTATTTATTTTATGAACTTTAAGAGTTTTTGTTTACATCGTTGGACTTTATAATAATAATAAATAAAATTAATCTAACATAACAATGATATGGCTTCACATTTAAAGAGTATATTTTGTCAAAATCTCTAAATAAATGATAATGAATTTGGATTGTAGGCTCATTGACTTCATGGGTGATTAGGAATATCTCCATTTGCCATTCGAAAAATAAACGTGTAGGACACAAGGTAAATAAACCTCTCCCTGTTTACACGCATGTCATATGGTAAAAATGTATAAATGTGTTATCTTATTTGCCATTATTTCAACACGATATTTGTTTATTATGTTTGATGTCATTAATATTTCTTATTACATATATACAATGCACTCATAAGTATACGTGAAGTTTCAAGAATTACAAGTTTTCAAAGGTCAATGAGTCAATGCATGTTTTTAAAGATGTATATCTCGAATGTTTTGTTAAGAAGTCTATGTCTATGCCATGAAAAGTGTGAGCAGAAAATTGATGCTGATTAAGTGGACCTTAATTTTATCGAGAAGTATGAATGGAGGAGGCTTGAGAAATAGGCGTATTATTTTATTAGCTTTTCTTTTGTTATTTCATTATTGTGTCCTCCAGGTATTTAAGGTAAGTTGGCATATTATCATATTAGCTTTTCTTTCTATTATTTCATTATTATGTTTGTCAGGTAGTTTAGGTGAGTTGGTTTGTTTAGGGTTTTCTCTAGTTTCCATATATATTTACAATGCTCTGTAGCCGTAAGAGGACCCTTTTTGGCTTATTTTGTTTATCAATAAGAATACTCTGTGAGAGTTTTCTCTATTTCTCTATTCTTATTTCTGATTTATAGGCTTATAGTAGGGTTGTGAATTCATTGTGTACGCAAATTCAGCCTCCATTCTTTCTCGCTACGTCAGTTGGTATTAGAGCACCAATTTACTTTTCTGCCATGGCGCGTAGAGGAGCCCATAGGGAAAGGCATGCAACAATGAGTAAGGTGAATAAACGCGATGAGGTTGCAAGCGAGGCACAACTGGAAACGGGTAGACGAGCAATTTATTCAGATGGGTGATCTGTTTGATGCGCTAACTGAGCAACTGGCGACTTTTAACATTGGATATAGGTGATGTCAATCGCAAGATGCTGATCGCTTTGCTGAAGACAGTGATAATGGGAGCGAAGGAGAAGAGATTAAAAATCCGTTCGCAGAGTTGAGGGGAAGGATGGAGTGTCCTGTAGTCTAAAACAACGATAACACTTGGGAGACTAGCTTCAAACTAAATATCCTAGAGTTCCAAGGCTGCCTACAACCTGAAGAGTTTCTAGATTGGGTTGCTGGAGTAGAGGAAATATTGGAGTTCAAAGTAATAACTGATGATCAAAAAGCTTCTTTGGTAGCAACAAAGTTTAGAGGACAAGCAGCTGCCTGGTGGCAACAGACAAAGCAAACTAGAGTGCACCAAGGTAAGCAAAAAATTAATAGTTGGGAGAAATTGACACATCCCGTCCCAAGACTCAAGACGTGGCGTGCGCCGATGATAAGTGCCAGCTAGGCACTGGACCCATCACCAAGGCAAAAGTAACTAAACTTTAATAATAAAGCTTTTTTTGACTAATTAAAATCTTTCTGACCTCCAACATACCAACATAATAATATCATTCACTCGTCTTGCCAAAAACATCCATATCATTTTCATCATAACTGCCTCTCAAAAGGATAATAGAATGCAGTTTAGATTACAATATTCCATCATGATCATTGGTGCATATAAATACCCAAAAAAAAAAAAAATCCTCCAATATGATGCAAATATTTCACTTGATAATTATACAATTTCAAACAAAAGAACCTACAATTGGTGGTAGTAATGGCTGCAAAACTATCAAAATAATCTCCACCACAGCTCAGTCAACAACCTCCTATAAGGAAAAGTTTAGAAAAATATGAGATAATAATCCCAGTGAGTGGAGTGCTTAAAAGATGGTTGTACTGTCCTTTATATATATATATATATATATATATATATATATATAACCAGATGAGTAAGTATATTAGACAATTTAAAAATCTAAAACCATAATATGATGAAATCCACAAGCTGAACTGTAAACGGGAAAATGTAAGCTGAAGACTATAATCCACTATATAATTAAAACTCACATCAAAATATATCCCATGTAAACATCTACTAATGATCTGAAAGCTATAAATCATATGTACATAAATCGTCTGATCAATATTCTGTACACGGCTGTAGCCCCTCAGTGTACAAGATGGAAACAACATAATCATCCTTATACATGGCTGTAGCTCCTCAGTGTATAATGGATATCTTTACCCACGGCCATAGCCCCTCAGTGGATAAGAGTTACCCTTATATACGGCTGTAGCCCCTCGGTGTATATTGGATACCTTTACCCACGGTCTTAGCCCCTCATTGGATAAGAGTTAAATACATGACTTTAGTACACGACCGTAGCCCCTCAGTGCACTAGAGTAAGATAATCACATCAATTATTTTATGATAATTTCAAAACAATCATGCTCATCTACTAATTCTTGAAAATAAAGCATTTCATGTAATTAACATACTTCTATAAACTAAAAAGAAATTCTTCTTTTTGAAAATATAGATTCTCCACTCACAGATATAGGCTGGGCTAACGGGGCTAGTACACTGTTCCCGCATCTAAATCCCCTCCTGAAACGATCATAAATATAAGCTACTTTAATTTCATCCATATATAGTTACAAGGGATTTATCAATAATAACCCCTTCTTATCATCAAAATAAATAAATAAATAAATAAATAAATAAAATATATATATATATATATATCCCTCAATAAGCAATAAGCTGAGACTTAATAGTTATATTTCATTTGGTTACTTAAACATACATTTACTTAATTTCGAATCACTCTACATCCTTCACTCGTTAGCACTAACCTTTCCCGGCTGCCCCATGAAGATTCAACAATCTTTTCATGATAATAATCAACCACATTCCTTATTTAAATTCTCTTTTAACTAAATACATAAATCTTATCGAAAGCCCTTTTCTTATATTCTCCATATTCATCCAAAGTGAGAACTCAAGCATAAGATAAGTTATTTTCAACCAATCTAACTTAATACCTTACAACAATCACAAGAGAAAATAACAAGAATGCTAATTTTTCCCCAAATTTTCAAATTAACCCACATATAACAAAACCCTAATATCTAAATATGATTTCTTCCAATTCACTAGAATAACTAGCTCCAAATACTCAAATAGTTAGCTTCCTTATCATATTTTTTAAGTATAAGCTATAAATTTAAAACCCTAAAAAAAATTTACAAAAACTAAACCATAAATTCTTATCCTTACCTCTTGAAGAATTAAATAAACAAGATTGAAGTAGTTGGCATAAGATTTCTTCTTTCTTCTTCCTTTTTCCTTCCTTTCTTTTTCTTTTCTTTCCTTTTTCCTTGGTTTTTCCCTCTTCTCTGCGTTCTCTCCTGCTCAACACATTGTGTGTGATTTTAGAGAAAAAAATAGTCAAAATTTGAATATAAAGGCCCACTTGTTCAAAATTGCAAAGGAAGGTCCCTCTTCTTTAATAGAATATAACATTTAAATCCTAAACTTCCAAAAATATATATAAGTAAATTCCCAACTTTAAATTGTACCCAATTTAACCTTCATATATGGCCAATTATAAAATAAACCCCAATAAAATATTTAATTTCATTTTAGTCCTTAATTGACTTTGACTTTGACTAGTCAACATTTGAATTTTGATTAAAGAAATTTAGGTTGTAACAATCTTACCCCCTTAAAAGAATTTCGTTCTCGAAATTCAACTGGCAATTGATTAGGCAATGAATAAATGAGGATATTGGCACGCATCTGATCCTCATTCTCCCATGTAGCCTCTTCTACTGTCTGGTTCTGCCAAAGTACATTAACAAGTGAAACTATCTTGTTTCCCTAAATTTGCACCTTTTTTGTCTAAAATTCTCAATGGCTTTTCTACGTAAGTCAAATTCTCGTTCAACTGAACTGGTTCAAACTCTAGAACCTGAGATGGATCTGCAATGTACTTACGAAGAGTGGAAACATGAAAAACATCATGGATCCGAGATAATTCATCTGACAAATCTAATCGATATGTAACAGGCCCAATTTGTTCAGTAATCTAATAAGGTCCAATACATCGTGGACTCAATTTTCCTCGTTTGCCAAATCTCAACACTCCTTTCCTAGGTGACAATTTCAAAAAGGCTTTATCTCCAACTGCAAATTCAAGATCTTTCCTGCGCCTATCTGCATAACTTTTATGTCTATCTTGTGTTATTTTCAAATTTTCTCTAATCAATTTCACATTTTCTGAAGCTATTTGAACCAAATCAAGGCCCACTAACTTTCTTTCACCAAATTCACTCCAACATACTGGTGTTCTGCACTTTCTACCATATAAAACTTCAAAAGAAGCTATTTCAATACTGGAGTGGTAACTATTATTATAACCAAACTCCATCAAAGACAAATGAGTATCTCAGCTACCTTTGAACTCCAAAACACAAACCCTCAACATATTATAAAGAGTTAGTATGGTCTCCTCTGACTGACCATCTATCTAAGGATGAAGAGTTGTACTGAAATGTAGTTTAGTACCCATAGTTCCCTGTAAACTAGGACAAAATTTGGATGTAAACCGGGGATCTCTATCAGATACAATAGATACTGGAACAACATATAAGCTAACTATTTCATCCACGTACAACTTTGCTAACTTACTCAAAGAATAAGTGATTTTGATTGGCAAAAATTTGGCAGTTTTGGTCAAACGATCCACAATCACCCAAACACCATCATTACCATTCTGAGTACGAGGAAGACCAAATAAGAAGTCCATAGTAATGAGTTCCCACTTCCATTCTCGAATAGGCAATGGCTATAAAAGTCCTATTTTTTTTTACGAACTGGCTTTACCTGTTGACATATAAGACATATGGATACAAAATCTGCTATCTCCCTCTTCATACCTTTCCACCAGTAATGATCTTTCAATGTATGATACATTTTAATACTACCTAGATGCATAGCATAAGCAGAACTATGTGCCTCTTCTAAAATTTCATTCTTCAATTCTAGAATATCTGAAACACATAATTTATTACCCATAGCTAACGACCCATCATCTCTAATCACATAATCCATCTGTAACCCTACACTAACTTCTGCTTTCACTGTTCTCAATATCAGGTCTTGAGATTGAGCTTCTTTAACCTTATCAATCAAAGAAGGCCTCACTTGAAAATGAGCTAATATTGCCCCTGAAGTAGTAACTGACAACTGAGTATGTAACTTCTTGAACTCACAAATCAAAGAAGCATATACTGCACTAGATGGAGATGAAGAACTAGTCTTTCTACTGAGAGCATCTGCAACTACATTAGCTTTCGTCGGATGGTAGTCAATCTTACAATCATAATCCTTTATCAACTCCAGCCATCTTCTTTGCCTCAGATTCAGTTCCTTCTAATCAAAGATATACTTTAGACTTTTATGGTCCATAAATATTTGACATTTCTCACAATAAAGGTAATGTCTCCAAATCTTCAATGTCAACACTATTGCAGCTAACTCCAAATCATGAGTTGGGTAATTTAACTCATGCTTCTTCAATTGTCTAGAAGCATAAGCTACAAATTTTCCATTCTGCATTAGAAGACGGCCCAATCCTTGACGTGAAGCATCACTATAAATCACAAACTCTTCACCTGGAGATGGAAGAGTAAGTATAAGAACATAAGTTAACCTTTTCTTCAACTCTTGAAAACTCTTCTCACATTCCTCATTCCACACAAATTTGATGTTCTTTCGAGTCAAACTAGTCAGAAGAAGAGCAATTTTGGAAAAATCCTCTACAAATCGTCAATAATAACTTGTTAGGCCAAGGAAACTTTGTACTTCTGTAACATTAGTAGGGCGCTTCCATTTCATTACTACCTCAATCTTCTGAGGATCTACATAAATACCTTCTGCTAAGATAACATGACCTAGAAATACAACTTTATCCAGCCAAAATTCACATTTGCTAAATTTAGCATACAACTTCTTATCTCGCAAAGTCTGCAAGATAATTCTCAAATACTCAACATGTTCATTACAAGTGTGAGAATAAACCAATATATCATCAATAAAAATAATCACAAATTTGTCTAAATATGGGTGAAGCACCCTATTCATCAAGTCCATAAATGCAGCTAGGGCATTAGTTAACCCAAATGGCATCACAAAATACTCATAATGCCCATATCGCGACCTGAAAGCAGTTTTCTGTACATCCACATCCCTAATTTTGAGTTGATGATACTCTGAACGCAAATCAATCTTTGAAAATACTGAGGCACCTCGAAGTTGATCAAACAAATCGTCAACGTGAGGTAGAGGGTACTTATTAGAATAGTCATCTTATTCAACTGTCTATAGTCAATATATAATCTCATTGTGTCATCTTTCTTTTTCACAAATAAAACAAGTGCTCTCCATGGAGATACACTGGGTCTAATGAAACCTTTATCTACCAAATCTTGTAATTGTACATTTAATTTCTTCAACTCTTTCAGAGCCATTCGATAAGACACCTTTGAAATAGGTACTGTCGCGGGGATTAAATCAATACAGAATTCAATCTCCAAGTCTGGGGATAATCCTGGAAGGTCTTCTGGAATGACATTGGGAAAATCTCGCACAACTAATATATCGTCGATTTTCAGCTTAATGATCTGAGTATTAATCACATGAGCCAATTATGCATGACAATCCTTTTTGAGCATTCTTCAGGCATCAAGGACAAATATCATACAAGATGGCAAAATTTGCGCTCTCTAGTGAGAACAATTTCAAGATTTTCTGGACATCTAAATATCACTTCCTTGTGAAAATAATCGACTGAAGCACGATGTCTAGATAAAAAGTCCATCCCCAAAATAACATCAAAATCATGACTATTGAGTGGAATTAGATCTGTTTTCAACTCATGATTGTTCAATCTAATCCCACAATCTTTGTATACCCAACTAGCTAAAAGTGAATTCCCCTACAGGAGTCATTATTTCTAATTCACTGTCTAAAGGCTAGGACATTTTATCAGCTTGGCTAGTAAGTGCATGAGAAATAAAGAGATATGTAGCACCCGAATCAATTAAAGAACAAGCATTTCTACCAAAAATAGATAACATACCCATAACTACGTCAGGTGATTCCTCGGCCTCCTGTTGTGTCATAGCAAACACTTTGCCCCCAAGTCTGAGTATGTCCTAACTGTCTCCTGTGCCTGGAATCACTACTACCGGCTACAGCAGACTATACTCTACTAGTCGAACCTACATTACTTGTCGGAATTCCCTTTTTATTCTGTCTTGATCTGGCATCACCAGTCCCTATCTGTATACTTGTCCCCTAAGATGAGCCCTTCCTAAAATCCGGCTTGAAAATCTTTCCTTAAATGTCCCTCCTGTCCGCACATAAAGCATCCATTGGTACCCTTAAGACACTTACTAAGATGGAGTTTTCCACAAATCTGACAAGGCGAATATCGAGTACTACTAAGGTCGTTGATAGGTCTTGAGGCCATAGCCCTCTAAATCAGAGACTAACGGTGAGCTAGTTGGTTGATGGAGTTCTAACTACGATTGGATTCTTGAATGGATCCAGAACTTTGAGATCTCGACTTAAAACTCCCAATATGAGTAACATCAGGCCAAAATCTTCCTCTTTTCTTTTTATGCTGTCCACTAGAGGTTCCTATCTGACTTTAATTTCCCCGAATAGCTAACTAAATCCCCCGACTCTGTCCTACTTGTAATGCTGCCTCGACTCTCAAAGTCACCTCAACTAATGGACTAAATCTGGTATGTCCCTACCCCGTCACCATTGCCCTAATATCAAGCCTCAAGTTCTCTTCAAATCGTGTGCATTTGTCATTCTCCTAATTTACTAGAACCAATGCATACTTTGACAGCTACACAAACTTGATGTGATATTCAGAAACAGTCATTAAACCTTGAGTTAGTCTCAAGAACTCATTTTGCTTGGCATTCTTGCATGAAAGAGGATAGTAAGTCTCAAAGAAATCATCTCTAAAAATAGCCCATGTGATGTCACTGGCTTCATGATACCTATTTCGAAAAGCAACCCACCAGTCAGCTACCACACCTTTCAGCAAGAGAGTAGCAAGGCGTAGTTTCTTTTCCTCAGAACAACCCATAACATCATATATACTTTCTAAATTCCTCATCCATTCTTCAGCATCAGTGGGGTTAGCTGTGCCCACAAAATATTTAGCACCGAGCTTAATTGCCCTCTCGATGCTAGTATCTCTATCTGGGTTGGGAAAAATAGAGGCAATAGCTGTAGCGAGTCTGTCAAATAGGGGATCATTTCCAACCACATTACCCTGTGTCGACAGTCCTTGCGTCTGATGAACTAATGCCTCACTGACATCTTCTCCTGTAGGGGCATTTAGATTTTCAGGTGTGGTTGGTTTCGACGCCTGCCCGCTCTGCCACTACGCATCCTTAACCTACAATATGCATAACATGTTGAAAGATCAGAATAAATACAGCATATCCCAGAGACTCTTGAACCATGCTCTGATACCATTTAACACATCTTGTCCCAAGACTCAAGACATGACATGCGCCGACAATAAGTGCCAGCTAGGGACTGGACCCATCACCAAGGCAAAAGTAACTAAACTTTAATAATAAAGCTTCTTTTAACCAATTAAAATCTTCTTGAACTCCAATATACCAACATAATAATATCATTCGCTCGTCTAGCCAAAAACATCCATATCATTTTCATCATAACTGTCTCTTAAAAGGATAATAGAATGCAGTTTAGATTACAATATTCCATCATGATCATTAGTGCATATAAATACCAAAAAAATTCCTCCAATATGATGCAAATATTTCACTTGATGATTACACAATTTCAAACAAAAGAACCTACAATTGGTGGTAATAATGGCGGCAAAAATATCAAAGTAATCTCCACCACATCTCAGTCAACAACCTCCTATAAGGAAAAGTTAAGAAAAATAAGAGATAATAATCCCAGTGAGTAGAGTGCTTAAAAGATGATTGTACCGTCCTTTATATACACACACACAGAGAACCAGATGAGTAAGTACATTAGACAATTCAATAATCTAAGACCATAATCTAAAATCCACAAACTGAACTGTAAACGGGAAAATGTAAGCTGAAGACTGATAATCCATTTTATAATTAAAATTCACATCAACATATATCCAATGTAAACATCTACTAATGATCTGAAAGCTATAAATCCTATGTACATAAACCGTCTGATCAATATTCTGTACATGGTTTTAGCCCCTCAATGTATAAGATAGAAACAACATAATCATCCTTATACACGGCTGTAGCCCCTCAGTATATAATGGATACCTTAACCCACGATCGTGGCCCCTCAGTGGATAAGAGTTACCTTTACACACGGCTGTAGCCTCTCAGTGTATATTGGATACCTTTACCCACGGCCATAGCCTCTCAGTGGATAAGAGTTAAATACATGACTCTAGTACACGACTGTAGGCCCTCAGTGCACTAGAGTAAGATAATCACATCAATTATTTTATGATAATTTCAAAACAATCATGCTCATTTACTAATTCTCGAAAATAAAGCATTTCATGTAATTAACATGCTTCTATAAAATAAAAAGAAAATCTTCTTTTTGAAAACATAGATTCTCCACACACAGATATAGGCTGGACTAACTTGGCTAGTATGATGTTCACACGTCCAAATCCCCTCCTGAAACGATCATAAATATAGCCACTTCAATTCCATCTATATACAGTTACAAGGGATTTCTCAATAATAACCCCTTCTTATCATCAAAATAAAATATATATCGCTCAATAAGCAATAAGCTGAGACTTAATATTTATATTTCATTTGGTTACTTAAACATACGTTCACTTAATTTCGAATCACTCTACATCCTTCACTCGTTAATACTAACCTTTCCGGGCTGCCCCATGAAGATTCAACAAACTTTTTATGATAATAATCATCCACATTCCTTATTTAAATTCTCTTTTGACTAAATAAATAAATCTTATCAAAAGCTCCTTTCTTATATTCTCCATATTCATCCAAAGTGAGAACTCAAGCATAAGATAAATTATTTTCAACCAATCTAACTTAATACCATACAACAATCACAAGGGAAAATAACAAGAATGCTATTTTTTCCCCAAATTTTTGGATTAACCCACATATAACAAAGCCCTAATATCTAAATATCACTTCTTCCAATCCACTAGAATAACTAGCTCCAAATACTCAAATAGTTAGCTTCCTTATCATATTTTTCAAGTATAAGCTATAAATTTAAAACCCTAAACAAAAATTTACAAAAACTAAACCATAAATTCTTAACCTTACCTCTTGAAGAATTAAATAATTAAGATTGAAGTAGTAGGCACAAGATTTCTTCTTTCTTCTTCCTTTTTCCTTCCTTTCTTTTTCTTTTCTTCCCTTTTTCCTTGGTTTTTCCCTCTTCTCTGAGTTCTCTCCCGCTCAACACATTCTAGTGTGTGTTTGTGTGTGATTTTAGAGAAAAAAGTAGTCAAAGTTTGAATATAAAGGCCCACTTGTTCAAAATTGCAAAGGAAGGTCCCTCTTCTTTAATAGAATATAACATTTAAATCCTAAACTTCCAAAAATATATATAAGTAAATTCCCAACTTTAAATTGTAGCCAATTTAACCCTCATATATGGCCAATTATAAAATAAACCTCAATAAAATATTTAATTTCATTTTAATCCTCAATTGACTTTGACTTTGACTAGTCAACATTTGAATTTTGACTAGAAAATTTTGGTTTGTAACAGAAATTCTTGAAACACATGAGGGCAGCTTTTTTACCCTGTAATTATGTGAGGACAATGTATCAACAACTTCAGAATCTCAGGCAAGGTTCATGATCTGTGGATGAATATACTATAGAGTCTTATAAATTGGTAGCACGTGTGGATTTGGCTGAATCTGATGATCAATTGGTTTCACGATATATTGGAAGGATGAGACAGCAATTTCAAGACTCCTTGAATTTTTTTGATCCTATAAATTTTTCTGAAGCCCATTAGTGAGCTATGCACTTTGAGAAAACATTATCGAAGAGGACATGGATGCTAACGGGGTAAGCATTGGAGGTAGTTCTGGAAAAAAACCAGTCAGTCCCTGCACATAATGTATTTGCACCTCTTACACAGAATAAAGGGCAAACTAATATCCAGTCAAGTAGGAGAATGAAATTAAGTTGTCAGGTACGATGTATTTAAGTGTGGTAAACAGGGTCACTGCATGGCAGATTGCAAGAAAAGCATATGGTAAGTGATTGTTCATTGATTCCAGGGAGCCAGTTGTTGATAGCTTGGTAAATGTCGAGCAGAGACCTATTTACGTTGTTAGGAAGGAGGAGTATATAGAGGAGCAAGTTGTAGGTGATGTTGTAGTGGGAGGATATGTTTGGCACCTCGTAAGGATGAGGCTAATGACTGGTTACGTCACAATATTTTTCAATCTAAACATTGCTTAATATCATTTTCTATCGATGCGAAGTATAAGGATAAAATTGGGTGTGACATGATAACCATAGATGCATGTCATCTCTTATTGGGTCAACCATGGCAATATGATAGGGTACTATTCACGATGAAAGGCAGAATAAATATAGTTTTGAATTTTACAAAGTGGAGATTGTCTTATTACCTAGCGAAATGGGGGGGACCCAACACCCTTTAGGGAAAGGAAAGATTTTGTTGGCTAAAAGGGAGATTATAAATGAATTGCAAGAATCTGAGGGGTTTTTGTGTTGTTAGGAAGAGAGAGCAGTAAAGGGAGAGAAGTCCCACCTATCGTGAACAAACTGCAGAAATTTTTTTTGATGTATTTCCAGATAAACTAACTGAAGGTTTACCACTATTAAGAGATATATAGCATCATATTGACTTGGTACCAGGATCTAACCTACCAAACCAACCACATTATCGTATGAGTCCCCAAGAACATAAAGAGCTTAGGCATTATGTGGAGACCTTATTGTCCAAGGGTCTTATCAGGAAGAGTCTTAGTCTTTGTGGCATGCCAGCAATACTTACTCTAAAAGAAATATTGATCCTGGAGGATGTATGTAGACAGTCGAGCTATCAACAAGATTATAGTCAAGTACAAATTTCCTATTCCTTGATTAGATGACTTGTTAGATCAATTAAGTGGCGCTGCTATGTTTACCAAGTTAGATTTGAAGAGTGGTTATCATCAGATTTGTATATGATGCAAGCCCCCGTAGTAACATTGACTACGAAACCCACAACTAGATTGTTAGAACCCCAGAAAAGCCAATTAAGAGATTTGAGAGTTTTGAACCCGAATCAATGAATCAAAAAATCCAACAAGATCAAAGATTGAAAGACCCATTGATTATACGATTAAGACCCGCACCTAAATTGTAGAACGCCACAAGATTGAACTCTTGATAAGTTTCAATTGTTCGATGAAGAACGATGTGAAGAAAATAAATTGCCTCTCTTTATTGAATTTTCTCAAAATAATATTGTGTAAAGTTTTACAATGAAAATAATCTTATTTATATGTAGAAATCTAGAAACTAATTCTAATAGGAATTAAACACTGATGAAAATCTAGAAATTAATTCTAATAGGAATAAAAATTTAATCCTAGTTTAAAACGGAATTAAAAATTACAAGAATATTTTTTATAATAGAATTCTAATGAAATAAGGAAAGTTCGCCCCAAAAAAGAAAAATTCTCGCCAACTATACGACTGCATAATTGTTATTTTGGTCTTCGATTTTTGTTGCTTGTATCATATTGATCCAATTCACTTCGACTCTCGACCCCATCATGAAAGTTGCCTTGTTTTGCATCTTGAACAATGTTTTGTCAATTATTTCTCGAACGAACAATTCCATCACTTGTTTTACTAATTTTTCCCTCGATCGCGTCATAGATCCACCCTCGATTTTGAACGGGTCTCGTCTCAAACTTGCCATCTTCAAACTTGATTCTTAGATCACATCATCTCCTCCCTTTTCAAAAGGATTTGTCCTCGAATCTACACTTGCATCAAAGAGATAGAGAGATCAGACACATTAAAAGTTGCTGAAACATTATACTCACCTGAAAGGTCCAACTTCTAAGCATTGTCGTTGACCTTCTCAATGATTTGAAATGGACCATCTCCCCGTGGTTGCAACTTCGACTATCTTTGCTCTGAAAATAATTCCTTTTTGAAATACACCCAAACCAAATCTCCTGGTTCGAATGTTATCCTTTTTCTACCTTTGTTTGCCTGTGATGCAACAAGCTTGCTTTTGTTTTCAATCTGCAACTTAACCTGTTCATGGAGGATTTTATTAACTCTGCTTTTCTTTTACCATCTAAACTGCTACGCTCATTCATGGGTAATGAAATTAAATCCAAAGGGGTTAGTGGATTAATACAATAAACAATTTCGAAATGTAAAAATGACGTAGTAGAATGAACAGTACAATTATAAGCAAATTCAACGAAAGGTAAACACTCTTCTCAATTTTTCAAGTTCTTATTGATCATTGTGCGCAAGAGTTGAATCATAATCCTATTAACTACCTCAATTTGCCCATCGGTTGGGGGTGACAAGTTGTAGAAAATAACAATTTCGATCCTAGCTTATCCCACAAAACTCACCAAAAATGACTCAAGAACTTCACTTCCCTATTTGACACTATACTCTTTGGAACCCTATGCAAACGCACAACCTCTCTAAAAAACAAATCAGCTATATCTGTGGCATCATCGATTTTGTGACATGGTATAAAGTGTGTCATTTTACTAAACCTATCTACCACCACAAAAATTGAATCCCATTATTTCTTAGTCCTAGGTAAACCTAAAACAAAATCCATTGAAATGTCAACCCATGGTTCACTAGATGTAGGTAATGGTGTGTATAATCCCTGAGGTCAAACTTTAGACTTAGCCTTTTTACAAGTTATGCATCGACTACAAATTCTCCCAACATCAACTTTCATCTTAGGCCAATAGAAATGCTCTCCTAACATCTCCTAAGTATTTTGTACCCCAAAATGTCCCATCATTCCATCTCTATGTGCTTCTCTCACCAACAACTCTCGCATTGAACAATTAGGAACACATAACCTATTTTCCCGAAATAAATAATCCTCATGCCTAAAAAATTTATCAACAGCCACATTTTCACAAGATTTGTAAATATCGAAAAAATCTAAATCAGTTTCATACATACTCTTAATATGTTCAGAACCAAGCAATCTAGCACTTAAATAAGTTTTCAAGGCATACCTTCAAGATAATGCATCTGGCACTATGTTTTCTTTACTTTGCTTGTACTTGATGACGCAGGGAAATGTCTCAATAAATTTCATCCATCTAGCATGCCTCTTGTTCAACTTTCCTTGACCCCACAGGTGCTTCAATGATTCATGATCGGTGTGAATAACGAACTCCTTAGGCCATAAGTAGTGCTGCCATGTCTCCAACGCCCGACTAAGAGAGTATAACTCTTTGTCATATGTTGGGTAGTTTAGTACAACCACACTCAGCTTTTCACTGAAATAGGCTATCGGTCTTCTTTTTTGCATTAAAACTACTCCAATGCCTATTCTTGATACATCACACTCAATCTCGAAAGTTTTGTTATAATCAGGTAACGCTAAAATAGGTGCTTTACACAATTTATCCTTAATAGTATTAAATGCATGCTCTTGTTCATCGCCCAACCAAAGCCCACACTTTTCTTAACGACTTCAGTAAGGGGTGTAGTGATTGTGCTAAAATCTTATACAAATCGCCTATAAAAACTAGCTAAACCGTGAAAACTCCAAACCTCTATTATGGTTTTAGGTATATGCCAATTTATAATATTTTTAATCTTTTCTTCATCTACTTCTACCCCGTTAGCACTAACCATGAAACATAGAAAAACAACCATTTCCATACAAAACGTATATTTTTTAAAATTAGCATACAGTTTTCCTTTTCTTAATACTACAAGCACACATCTCAAGTGTCCCACATACTCATTATGGTTTTTGCTATAGATAAAAATATCATCAAAATAAACCACAACAAATTTTCCTATGTAACCATGCAAAACATGATTCATCAGACATATAAAATTATTTAGTGCATTAGTGAGTCCAAATGGCATAACTAACCATTCATATAATCCATATTTAGTTTTGAATGCAGTTTTTCACTCATCACCTTTCTTCATGCGAATTTGATGGTACCCACTCTTAAAATCAATTTTGCTAAAAATACATGTACCATGCAATTCAATCCAATATGTCATCCAACCTGGGGATTCGATGATGATACTTTACCGTTATATTTTTGATGGCTCTACAATCCACGTACATTCTCTATGACCCATTTTTCTTTGGCACAAGCAATACTGGTACTGCACATAGACTCATGCTCTCCCTTATGTAACCCTTGCTCATTAACTCCTCTACCTACCTCTGAAGTTCCTTTGTCTCCTCGAGATTGTTTCAGTAAGTTGGTCAATTTGAAATGACAGCTTCAGGTATAAAGTCAATCTAGTGTTCAATGCCTCGAATGGGTGGGTTACCTCTAGGCATGTCCTCCGAAAATATGCCTCCGAATTCCTGCAATAAAGACTTAGCCAAGCTAGTGAGGGGTAGGCTATATTCCTCCAAATTGAGGAGTGATTCCTTATAGAAAAACAAGATTATTTCTTTTCTCTCAACTGTCGATCTTCTTACTTCACTCCCTTTTGCAAAGAAATTTGTTCGTGATTTTTCTTTTGTCTTAGAAGACTCTCTTTCTTTTCTCTCTTATGGCTCCTCTATCTTTTTCTCTCTAGTAGTCACCTCACCATTTTATCTCTTACTCCCTACCTCACTGTTTTGTCTCCGCTCCTCTAGCTCTTTTACCCTTCTTTCTTCCTCATTCTTCAACTTGATTTGGTCCTCATTTATTTGCGCTCGATATTAATTGCACAAGGGTAATGGTCCTCCCGTCCTTAACGAAACTGTAGCGATTCTTGTACCCATCATACATTGCTTTCCTATCATATTGCCAAGTTCTTCTCAACAAAATATGTCCAGCTTGCATTAGTACTACATCACACACTACCTCATCCTGGTAACTTTTAATTGAGAGATTAATTAACATCCTTCAATTAACCCTAACTTCCCGACTTTCCTTTAACCATTGATTTGTATGGCCTAGGGTGCCTCAACAGTGTTAAATTTAATTTCTCTACAAGTGCTACGCTAGCAACATTTGTGCAACTACCACCATCGATAATTACACTACATACCGTATCGTTCATGTGGCATCGAGTACGGAAGATGTTTTCCCATTGCAGCTCTGGGTCATCCACCTTGATGTGAGTAGTAAGAGCTCACCTTGCAACTAAAAGATCCCCAACAACACCTTCAAACTTTTCTTCTTCACTAACCTAATCCAACGCCGACATGTCATATTCACATTCGCTTTCGCTCACCACCTCTCAATTGTCTCGCAGAAGCGATGTGTCCCGACCCAAGAATCTAAAACACTTGATGTCTCAACTCCTTGATGGTTGTGACTCCGATTTTGGTATTGTTCCGCTAGTACCTTTATCTTTCCCCTTTTCCCAATCATTCCTACATTTAGGTATAGTTCTATCGTCCTTGTTGTTATCCCACCTCGGTTTCGAAGATGAATTAAAACCCGAAGCACCTAATAGTTGCCTAGTAGTCCCCTTTTTCTTCAATTGTCTCTCCACCTTCATGGCTACATGCAACATATCTTCTAACACCACATAATGCTGCAACTTCATGATATTAGCAATTTCCCTATTTAAACCATTCAAAAATTCTGTCATAGTAGCTTCCAGATCCTGAACCACATTTGCCCTAATCATAAGTATCTCCATCTCCTTGTGGAAATCCTCTGCGCTCTTCGACCCTTGATACAAACTTTGCAATTTCTGATGGATCTCCTTATAATAATGACTAGGAACGAATTGTTTTCTCATCAATATCTTTAACTCCTCTCAAGTACTAACCGATGTTCCTCCACACTTACGTTTTGAAGTAACCACTTGATCCCACCAAGTTATTGCATAGTCAATAAACTTTAGAATCTCCAACTTCACCTTCTTCTCTTTCGAGTAGTTATAACATTCAAAAATCAATTCAACCTTTCTTTCCCACTCTAGGTATGCCTTCAGGTGACTTCTCCCTTTAAATTGTGGAATGGTCATTTTGATATTACCCACGTTTCCATCCATCTCATCTCCATTATTATTCTTACCCTATCTTTCAAAACTATTGCCTATATTCCTCATCCACCCCAAATCAATGACATTAGCCTCATACTCATCTAGATCACTATCATATTCCTCACGCCTTACTCTCCTACGTTCTCGCCTACCAGTCCCTTAGCATTCGACACCTCTACTTGTTGTCCCCTACTAAGATTAGTCGCCAAGGTATCCAACCTTGTCATCCAAGCTTCCTGTCTATCCAACCTATCTCTCACATCCCCAAATACACTTTCAAATTGCTGTATCAAATCATCCACTGCACTATTATGATTGCCATGTCCGCTTGGTTGGATTCTTCTCATTCAGACATCCTAAAACTAGAAATTTGATTTGCCTAGCCAATATTCACTCAGAAATCACACAATGTGGTTTTTTCCCTCTATTAATCTTAGTACTCTGCCTTTTACCACTCATTACTTTCTTCCAAGCGCTTCAAAGAACAAATTGAACTCGAAGAATTTTAAACCCGTGGAATCTCCAACCAAATGTGAACTCAAGACTATGAAACAAAAGGACTTGAAGAATTTTTAATAAAATTGACCCAAGTTTGATTGAATGAAAGAAACTAGTGTGACTCGATAAACTTTAAAATAAACGAAAGAAGGATTGTTGGTAGTAACTTGAACAATAAAAATAGCAATATGAAAAAAAAAAATTAACAGTACCGTGAACAGTAACCTCATTTTTTTCTTTTTTTAACCCCTTTTTCCTCTTTTTCTTCTTATCTGTACGTGAACTATAACTTTTTTTGACCTTTTTTTTGGAACAAAAAATAAACAATGAATTAAACTACCAACAAATTAAACAAGATGGTTTTGGATGCCAGAATAGCCCCAAAAATAACTTTGACAAATTTGACAATAATTTGATGAATTGAAGACTCAAACAACGAAGAAATGAAGAACACAACGGAAAAACAAAGAACAAAGACTCAACAAAGAAAACTAAAGATATAACCTGTTAAATTGGAGCCTGTGCTCTGATACCAACTTTTATGAATCTCGTAGCAACATTGACTACGAAACCCACAACTAGATTGTTAGAACACCAGAAAAGCCAATTAAAAGGTTTGAGATTTTGAATCCGAATCAATGAACCAAAAAATCCAACAAGATCAAAGCTTGAAAGACCCTTTGATTACACGATTAAAACCTGCACCCGAATTGTAGAACGCCAAAAGATTGAACTCTTGATAAATTCCAATTGTTCAATGAAGAACGATGTGAAGAAAGCAAATTGCCTATCTTTATTGAATTTTTACAAAATAAAGTTGTGTAATGTTTTACAATGAAAATAAACCTATTTATATGTAGAAATCCATAAACTAATTCTAATAGGAATAAAACTCTAATGAAAATCTAGAAACTAATTCTAATAGAAATAAAACTATAATCCTAATTTAAAACGGAATTAAAAATTACAAGAATATTGTCTATAATAGAATTCTAATGAAATAAGGAAAGTTCGCGCGAAAAAAGAAAAATTCTTGCCAACTATGCGAATGCATAGTTGTTATTTTGGTCTTCGACTTTTGTTACTTGTATCATGTTGATCCAATTCACTTAAACTCTCGACCCCAACATGAAAGTTGCCTCATTTTGTGTCCCAAACAATGTTTTGTCAATTATTTCTTGAATGAACAATCTCATCGCTTGTTTTACTCATTTTGTCCTCGATCACATCATCGATCTATCCTCGATTATCAACGGGTCTCGTTTCAAACTCACCGTCTTTGAGCTTGATTCTTGGATCACATTAGTATACATCCAAGAGATGAATAGAAAACTTCTTTCAAAACTAGAGAGGGGTTGTGTGAGTTGTTGGTAATGCCTTTTGGGTTGTCTAATGCTTCTAGCACTTTAATATAGGTTATGAACCAGATTTTCAAACAATTCATTGGTAAATATCTTACAGTTTACTTCGATGATATCTTGATATATAGTGCTATTGTGGAGTTGTATCTTCAGCAATTAAGAGAGGTCTTAGATGTATTACGCATAGAGAAGTTTTTTGCGACCATGGCCAAATGTTCTTTCATGAAAGACTCGATCTTACTTCTGGGCTATGTAGTTTCCAAGATGATCTATCTGTGGACGAGTCTAAGGTTGCAACTATTCAACACTAGCTAATTCCTACAACTATTTAGAAGGTACGCGGCTTTCATGGGTTGGTATCTTTCTACAGGCACTTTATTCCTAACTTTAGTACTATTACTACATCACTCACAAATTGTATGAAGGGTAGAAAATTCTTGTGGACGAATGAAACAACTAACGCATTTGAACAAATTAAGGAAAAATTGACAACAGCTCCTAAACTTATACTGCCAGATTTTCTCAACATTTTGAGTTGCATTACGATGTTTCTAAAGTTGGCGTTGGGGCTATTTTTAGTTAAGGTAACTGGCTTGAGGCTTATTTCAGTGAGAAATTAAATGGGTTCAATTATAGTACCTATGATGTGGAGTTTTATGTTGTAGTTTGGGCTTTGAAGCATTAGAGTTCTTATCTAGCTCATAATAAGTTTATAATTTTCAGATCATGAGGCTTGAAGTACCTTCATAGTCAGGATAAACTATCATCTAAACATGCACATTTAGCTGCTTATACTCAACAATTTTCCTTCACCATAAACACAAATTAAGAGCTGTGAACAGGGTGGCAGATGCTTTAAGTAGGAAATCATCATTCCATAGGCAAATGCAGATCAAGGTAACTGGCTTTGATAGTTCAAAAATTATTTATCTTATAGTCCCTATTTTGGCCCTATTATGCGTGACTTAGGGTAAAGACCTCGAGATGATTACACTGTGCATGATAGGTTTCTATTCAAAGAAAATTAGTTATGTGTCACTAGGAGGAGCCCGTACCTGAAGATTATTCAAGAGTTACACAATAAAGGTCATGTGGTACACGACTAAACTTTGAAGCTTCTCACATAGTAGTTTTTTGGCTCCATATGTGAAAGGAAGTTGCAAAGTTTGTAGAGGGTTGTAGAATCTGTCAGGTCTCAAAGAAGAGAGCAACTAATGTAGGTATCTATATGTCATTGCCTATTCCAGAATGACCTTGGTCTAATATTAGCACGGATTTTGTATTGGGGTTGCCAAGTGTAAACATTACACCAAGAACACATCATGGACTCATTTCTATTTTTGTGGTGGTGGACAGATTCTCCAATATGGTATACTTTGTGGCTTGCAAGAAAACTACAAATACTGTTAATGTGGTACAACTTTATTTTCGTGAGATTTATTGATTACGTGGATCACCTTCATCAATTATCTGACAGAGCATTTTCTTAGCGACTTTTGGAGATGTTTATGGCATTTGTCTAGCACTATGCTCGACTTTAGTACCGCCTATCATCCTCAAGCAAGTGGGCAGACCAAAATTGGCAACCGCTCTTTGCGAGACTTATTGCAATGCCTGGAGGTGATAACTTGAAGTTTGGGATCAGAAACTATTTCAGGTTGAGTTCTCTTACACCCGATCTACCAATAAGAGTACAGGGTTTTGTCCTTTTATGTGTTATATGGTTATAATCCTCATGCACCGCTTGATTTTGCTCTTATTCCTGATATCAGATAAGTTAGTGTCAAGGCTGAAGATTTAATCATTCAAATTCAAAAGATTCAAGAAGCATGTTAGGATTTTTCTCAACTCCCATGTACCAGGAAACAATGATCATATCATATTTGCAATGACAGGAAAAGAAACTCAGCAATGGCAGAATATAAAACCCGCAAAGAATCAAATTATGGACTCAAGAATTGCTTGTTTTCTGGAACAATTTTCATCAACAATTGCAGGGAATTTACCCCCAGTCAATCTGCCATTCAAGAGGAAATATTACAATGTTTATCTTACACAAAACAACACCACTCATCACCCAACCGGGAATAACTAGAAAGCTTCCAGAAAGTTTACAAGGATTGCCTGCAAAGAGCTTTCTTTCTCAATCCTACTTTCACTCTCTACAGAAAATGTGCTCCCCACATTTTCTTGCCCACACCCTTTCACGTATCAGACCTGGTCCTATTTATAGCCATAGATCAAGAGACTTACAAGAATATATGTGTAATATTCAGCTAAAATAACTACCAGAAAATTAGTTAGAACCAAAGGCTCCTAACTGATTTTCTAACTCACTAACTAATGCAACTAATGAGTTTAATAACCAAATCAAGAATCAATATTTTCTCTAAAAAGCAGCTATCAAGAACTTGGAAAATTCTACTGTTAAATACAAAGCTGTTGCTGAAAAATGAAAAGAGAATCTATTGAGTTTAAGGTAGGTGACTTTGTGTGGGCTATCCTGAAAAAAGATAGATTTTTCATTAGCGAGTATAATAAGGTTGCTAATGATATGCGTATACCAAGTTGTGACCTCCTGACGTAAAAATATTTGTATTCTCCCTTCAATTTCTTGAGTTCTTGCAATATCGGATGTAGATGCAACATTCTCCTTTCCTTTGGAATTTCATTTAGAAGGCATCTTGCAAACACAAAAAAAGATGGAAATATTAGTCCAAATTATATCGAGTGTATTGGACCTAAATGATCAGATATAGCATGCTTGACCTAAACAACACAATTTTCACCTTTGACCTATGTTCGACCAAAGATATTCAACTCTAGAAAAACATTAAGAATCTGTTTGATTGCAAAGATGAAATTTGGGTGGAAAGAAAATGAATTTCAGGGAATTTAATTGCCTAAAAATTGTTTTACTAAAAATTGTCAATTATTGTGTTTGTTGGGTTGACGGCTGTGTTATGTGGCCCTCATTCAGCTGGAAGTAGGAAATCAATCCCAGCACGATAGATGACTTGGTCTCCTTCGACGCTTCGACTCAACCACCTAACTAACTTCTTAGAAAAGATTCAATAGATAACAGCTACCTAAGGCGCTTCGGTGCCCTTCACCAATCACAGTCTTACTTCACGTGGAAAATGTTAAAATAAAGTGTTTTTTGATATTCGTTTAGTTTTGTTTTATATGAAAATTTTCAATTAAAGGAATAGAATTTACTGGTATTGGAGATGGAATTTGTTTTCATTGCAAAAAATAATAATAATAAATAAACAAGAAAATCATCTATTTTTTTGGTATTCGTTTGGTTTTGTTTTGCATGGAAATTGTCAATTAAAGGAATTTTCTTTTTTTTTTACAATTAAAGATAGAATTTGTTCCCATTGTCAAAGAAAAAAATAAAAATAATAAAAATACGGCACACAGTAGCCTAGAAAATCAATTCCTACCAATAGTGGGAATTGATTTTCAAGAAAACATGGAAAATGTCTAGGTGGCAAAAAAAGTGGGAAAATCAATTCCATGGGAAAAAAATGCTATCAAACTGCCAAAAAGTGAAAGTTGGAATTTGAATTCCATTTCCATGGAAAATAATTGGTTATCAAACATGGCCTAAGAAAAATCAAAATTTTCCTTAAATACCTCTAGTCATATTAAAGTTCACGATTGGGTCTATCATGCTCAATTTTTCATGCCAAACAACTTCGAACAATGAGTGTAAAACATGAAAAAATTATAGAACTCACTCATCTCAAAAACTCGTTTGGTCAAATTTTCCCCCAAAAACTCAAATTTTCTCCACAGCTCAAAATGGCTTTCCACTGTCTCCAAAATTTTCCAAAACACATTTTAAACTGTATGTGGTGCATGAATGCCATAAAGTTGGTTCCAAAATAATTTTCAAACTTAAAACCACTTGTTGATTTGGTAAAGCTTAAAAACATCTTTTTGCCTCAACACATGTGATTTACACACCGAATCAATTGAGTAAAACTTTAACACCTCCAAGCTCATAGAGAACACCTTTGAATTTAGTTTGGATCATGCATAGACTATTTGTGTCCTAAATGGATGATGGATGATCTAATACTAACAAAAACTATCAAACCTAAGAAAAAATCTAGTATAACACATAAAGCAGAATAAATAAAAGGGAAGAAACATTTAGTTTCCTCCAAACAAGCGCTTATTTATAGTCTATAGCTCAACTCTAAGATGGTTCATTCCAGTGCTGCAAGTTGAATGGTGGTTTCTTCTTTCAAAAATCCACCGCCTCAATATGGCTTCAATCCCTATCTGTTGACTTTGAATGTTCCCTTTCTCTCATAAGTGACTCAACAACCCATATGGAGACACGTTGGTAATTGTGTATAGTCCTGCCCATCTCGACCTTGACTTGCCCAAAAAAGTTTGAGTCAAAAACTATATAGCAAGACTGGTTGCCCAGCCTCAAACTTCATCCTCTGAATATGCATGTCATGCCACTTTTAGTCTTCTCCTTATACAATTTTGCATTCTCACACATTTACAACCTAAATTTATCCATCTGATTCAACTGAATGAGTCTATTTTCACTGGCTACCTTCAAATCAAAGTTTAAGCTCTTAACTGCCCAATATGCTCGATGCTCCAACTCAACTGGAAAATGACAACCTTTCACAAAAAGTAAACAATAAGGAGACATGTTTGTAGAGGTTTTGAATGTTGTTCTGTAGGCCCACAAGGTATCATCAAACTTCTTGAACCAATCTTTTTGTGAACAACTAATCATGACCTCAAGAATTCGTTTTAACTCCTTTGTTGGAGATTTTTATCTTAGCCACTAGTTTGAGGATGATAGGGGGTAGCTATATGATGCCAAATGCCATATTTAGCCAAGATAGACATAGATTGATGCTTGCAGAAATATTTACCCCTTCACTTATGAGAGACTGTTGTGTACTAAAACTGGTGAAAATGAACTTCTTCAAGAACCACCACTTCTTCTACCATTTGTAGACATAATCAACTATAAATAGGATATACTGATTCGAGAATGATGGAGGAAATAGCCCCAAAAAGTCAAACTCCCATAGATCAAAAAGATATTTTTTGTGCTCTGGCATCTATCAAACCTCTTTATAAACTCATAAGCATGCCAAAAAATTGAAGGCCAATAGACATTAGACTGTAAAATTTTTGTAGTTGTCTCTAATATACAAAAGTGTCCCATATAGGTAGATGAATGACATTGCTCAAGTATTCGATGTTTATCCTCCTCAAGAGCACATCGTCAAATAATCTGATCCTCACCTTGCCTATAAAAAATGGGATCCTTCCAAAAATAATATTTCAAGTTAGAAATGAATTTTTTTTCCTTTGATGACTTGAATAATCGATGGACTGATGGACTTGACCAAATAGTTCAAAATATTAGCATAACATGGTATATTATCCACACTAAACATCTGCTCATCTAGAAAAATCACATTTATCTCCACTGACTCGTTTTGCTCTTCAAGCTAAAATCAGGATAAGTGGTCAACTACAATTTTTTTCACTTACCTTCTTGTCTTTAATCTACATATCAAACTCTTGCAAGATTAATAACCAACTAATTAGTCTTAGTTCAGCATCCTTCTTTGTCATCAAGTACTTTAAGGTCATATGATTGGTGTATACTTTGACCTTTGATCCAACAAGATAGAATCGAAATTTATCAACAGCATAGACCACAGCTAAAAGTTGTTGTATATCCTCGCATGGAATATTTGTTCTTATGTTGTCACAATACAGTTCCTGCTGCATAGTCACTTGCATCACACATTAACTCGAATGGTAAGCCCTAGTTCGGTGCAATGATCACTGGCGTTGAGATTAGCTTGTCTGTTAGAGTGTTGAAAGAATATAAACAATCTTCAAAAAAGACATCCTTAAAAAGAAAATTGCATAGAGGCTTCGTGATCTTTGAAAAATACTTAATGAAGCATCGATAAAAATTAGCATGCCCAAAGAAGCTGCAAATACCCTTAATTAATTTAGGTGGCGACAATTTCTCAAAAACATGAATTTTTGCTTTGTTCACCTCAATCCTATTAGCTGAAACACTATGCCTTCATTCACCATGAAGCAGCACATTTCCCAGTTCAATACCAAGTTTGTTTCCTTACACCGCTATAAGACCAAGCTCAAAGGCTCCAAGCACTAATAAAATGAAGATTCGAACACGAATAAGTCATCCATGATGACTTCTATGAATTACTTCACCATATCAAGGAAGATGCCATCATGCAATGCTGAAAAGTAGGAGGGGCATTACATAAACCAAATAGCATTGTATGGTAAGTAGAAATATCATAGGAAAAATAAATGCGGCCTTCTCCTGATCATCAAGCATTGTAAAGATCTGATAATATCCGAAATATCCATCAAAGAAGTAGTAATGAGAATTCCGTGCCAGCCTTTCCATCATATGATAGATAAATGGAAAGGAAAAGTGATCCTTTCGAGTAACAGTGTTGAATTTACGATAATCAATACAAGCCCTCCATCTTGTAGTAGTCTTGGTGGAAATTAGTTCGTTCTTTTCATTCTATACCACCGTAAAACTACCCTTCTTCGGCACTACCTGAATTCAGCTAATCCAAGTATTGTTTATCGAGTAGATAATATTTGCATTCAAAAGCTTCAATACCACCCCTGTCTACCATTTTTGTATTGGGATTTAGCTCCATTACTATCTATACTTGGTCAAAAATTCTCTCCTAAGAATCTTATGCATGCAAAGTAAAGAGCTAATCCCTTTATTGTCTGCAATAGACCATCTACTAGCTGTCTAAATATTTCTGAGTACTTAAAGTAGTCTTTCCTCCTTCTCTACCTTGATAATCTAATTTGAAATGATGATCAGGAATGTAGAAGACTCCCAAATAAGCATAGGGAAGATGAGATGGTAGTTGCTTGAACAACGACTTAGGAAGCTGTTGAATTGACGGTCACAAACGACAACCTCACTAGAATTAGTGTGAGTGGATGGAGAATGTACCCGTTCAACAAACAAATCTACAACATGACAACATTGCTTATCTTTATCGGAAAAACATGCAACTATTACTTTCTCATCTCAAGTGCCAGCTGCTGCATTTCGATCAGTCTTCTTCTGATTTTTGTCATTTTTTAGTTTGTTTTTCCAAGCCATACAATATTTTTTTACATGACCCTTTTTATCACAGTAAAAATATTTGGCATTTCCTCTTGCCTTGACTGACTTCTAAAGTTACCATGTCTCTTAGGACTTTTGCTCTTGTTCCTTCTTTTGTTATCTGTAATAAAAGCCTTTGCATCATTTCTACCCAAGTCTTTCCTTCTTATTTCCTCATTAAACAAACTAACTAGAATTAAGTCAAGCACCCCATTAGGAGCAGAGTTACTAAGTGATACCACTAAAGTATCCCAACTATCAGGTGATGAACTTCGAAGTAATAGTGCTTACATTTCATCATCTAGCACTATTTGCAGTATGGTCAACTGATTTACCAAGTCTGGTAGTGCTTAGCATCTAATTTCTTCTCCTTCATCTTCAAAATCAAAAGCTTTCTAATAGCAACGTTTTATTTTGAGTGGTTTTCCTTTCATAGAGACTCTCTAGTTTTTTGAAATGCTATGGACATCCGTCTCTTGAGATATATGATGGAATACAATAAGATCAATCCACTATCTAATATATCCAATGATTTTGATGTTCATCTTCTTCCAGTCACTATTACTCATATCCCTTGGCTTGGTATTATCACCCTCAATAGATTTATATAAATCTTTACAATAAAAGATATCCTCCATCATAGACTTCCAAATAGAATAATTTAAAGTTAATAATTTAATAATAGTGCTCAAAGTATTCTTCATTGACTCCCACAATAGAACCACTCCCACATAACCTGAGCTCTGATATCACTTTGTTGGGCAATTACACCTTGTTGCAAGTATAAATTCAACAATCCATGAAACTAACTGGAGTTATTAAATATTTAAGTGAAGGATCAAAGAAAAATAAGATAACACAACACCACATTTAACATGGAAAAAATCCTCCAGTGTAGAGGGAAAAAATCATTAGGCATCTCCCACAAAATTCACTATAATAAATAGGGATTTCAACGTTCAAGTTTATGCCACTACACCAAAACAATCTTTTGCAACAGTCAAAAAACGTTGTCAAAAGCCTTTTGTAACATTCAGACGTATGATACAGGCTTCGACGTTGCCGGAGAGCAAAGAGATATGACAACGTTCAAAGATCATTGCAAGAAACTTTTTACAACATTCATTACACGTTGCCATTAAAGTTTTAGCAATATTCACTATGTGTTCCCATTGATATTTTCGCAACATTCAATACGTGGTCATTGATGTTTTAGTAGCATTCCATGTGTTGCCACTGATGTATTAGCAACGTTCATTGTTCATTTTCGTTAATGTTTTAGCAACATTTTTTGTCTGTTGTCATTGATATTTTCGCAACATTCTTTATCTGTTGCCGTTGATGTTTTCACAACATTCGTTGTCCATTGACGTTTCCTACCTATTTATATAAAAATATCATATATACCCTTACTTTTTGCAACATTTTTCGTCCATTGCCGTTTGTCTTTTTTTCATGTTTTCTCTGTGTACAACAATTTCAAATTACTCAACAAAATTATATATATATTTTTAGGATTGAATGAAATAAATAATAACTTTATTAATCCATACAAAATAAACATAGAACACATCGTTTCAATACATCGAAGAAAATTCTTGATTTGCCTTAAACAAATAAAGATGTCCTGTAAATCATGCAAACAAGATAGATTTAGACTATTGAAACCTCAACGGAACATTACATGAGCAAGGTTTTGCCTCGATTTCTGAATTCCAAATGATACAAAATTTTCCAAACATCAATCTATCTTTCTTCACTGGATATAATTCTAAGTAAAACTATATAAAATAGCCTATCAGGGTGATTCAAAGTCAACATGTTTGTTTCTCGTAAGGAACCATTAAATTACAATGCCGAAAATTTCTAGCTCCAACTATTCTAATCACCACAGGATCCAATATCGGAGCTAGCAAAAGACTTCGAAGCATGCCAATCCGGATATGTTGGCAAGCCATGGCTAATGGGATGGTCAAAAAGACAAGCACTTCCGAACTTGTAGTCACCATGACGTCCATAATGTCAGTAAATACTCCTTCCCTCTATAGAGATTACAGTTGAGCGAAAAACATGAAAATAAAAAGCTAAATAATCAAATTGAAAAGATAATAATCCAAGAATTTGCTTTATGACCAGGTTGAGTAGCCATAAGTAGAAAATAGATGTTTTAGTCATTTAATAGCCATTGCTGGGCATTCAACGGTGGCATATCTTTTCCCTTTTCATTTTTCCAGAACCAGCATATAGTTCTTTTACATCCAAAGTCTCTTGAGTTCATATGAGCTAAATATCTAAATAATAATAACAATCAAAACATAACACAAATACGATCATAAACATATTTATTTATTTGTTCACTCTCAAATCGCATTGAAGATTTCATTAAAATCGAGAAGAAAAGTCTTGCATCACTCAATTTTTGAAGTAGGTTTTTTTCAAATTGAATGTCTTAACATATGTGCTATGCAATCAAGACAAAATAAATAAATAAAATGTCTGTTGAAAAAATAGAGCTTATTCTCCAATTTTCCATATTTTAGTTCATCTTGAACGTTAACAACCTCATAAGTTCTCTACAAAACTAGTCCGGGTTACAGGATAAATTGGAAGTACGTTGTTCTCAATAATTCACAAGAGGAAAATGGAAAAGGCAGTGTTCACAATAATCGCATAATATGAACTTCTCCTTACAACTAATTAACTGCAACACATTGTTCTCATTGCACATTGTTAAAACATTAACAGCAATGCTCATTGCACGTTATAAAAATAATTTAACAACAACGGACCCCAATGTTACAAAATGGTGTGTTGGCAACATTCATTAAAAAATGTTGTCAAAACTCAATTTAGTGAATCAATAGCAATATACACTTGTTGAATGTTGCAATATACCCTTTTTAGCAACATGCAATTAATGAATGTTGGCTTTTACATGTTGCAAAAGGTTTTTTTCTTGTAGTGTGCCCAAAACTTAAGTTCTCAACAAGTTGGGAATACAACAATAGTCAATTTCTAAGGCAACAAATAATCTCATCCCAAACCACCAATTTGATAAAACTTGTAAAATACCCTCTTTCAATACTACACTTCTAGAGTACCAAAAATATACCACTTAGAGAAATTTCCAATTTGTATTGTGTAGAGAAATACCTATTTGAAATCTACACCCAGATATTGAAAGAAAAAACCCTTTTTTCATTTCATTTCTCTCCACCCTTGCAGTCTCTTGTTTTCTTCTATCCTGAAGCACATCCAGCAGCCTTGGTCATTTTTCACTCACATAGCAGCCCTCAATTTAAGTATATATTCATGTACAGCCACGATATTTTATTTTATGTAGTCATAATGCAAGACATTTTAGTGGATTTGGGCCGAGTATTCCTCATGGGCTGGAAGCCTATATAACAATGCTAAATTAATTATTTATGATGCTGAATAACCAAATCATTTTATGTGCCTTGAATTAATTATTCCACAACTATAAATCAATTTCAACAAAATCCACCATTGATTCTGAAGAGAGAGAGAAAATTTCGTTATTCCATAAAACAACCATAAACTTCCCTACTAAAATCAATTTCATAGGAAAGTTGAGGAAATTTAGGGGAGAAAAAAATCAGAAAAATATTTGAGGAACACAGGATGAAGGTCTGAGAGACACGGGATGAGGGTATGGGAAAACCAATTGAAAAAAGCGAGATTTTATGTCACTAACTGTTTTAGCAACCAAAGTATGAGTAGTTATAGATGTCTATGTGCAGCGACCATTGGTCGCTGGAGTGGTATTATAGCCTGTGACCATCAATTTGGTCGTTGAAGAATACAAATACCAATTGAAAAGCAAGCGGAATTTTATTTCACCAAGTGTTATAACAATCACGCTATGGATGGTTGCATAAAGCTAGTACCAACAACCACCATATGGTTGTTGCTGTGGTATAGTATTCAACAACAATCACTATTGGTCACTAGAAAATATCAAAATCAATGGAAAGAAAAAATTAAATTTTACTGCACCAATTGTTTTAGCGACCAAGGTATAAGTGGTTGCAAATGTCTATATCCAACAACCATTCCTTGGCCGCTAGGGTGGTATTATATCCAACAACCATTCCTTTGGTTGTTGAAAAATATAAATACCAATTGATAAGCAATACAAGTTTTATTACGCCAAGTGTTTTAGCGATCAAGGTATGATTGGTTGTGGAAAGCTGATGTGGTGTAATATTCATCACTATTAGTCTATAAAAAATACCAAAATCAATTGAAAGAAAATCGAACTTTTTATTAAGCCAACTGCTTTAGTGACCAATTTGTGAGTGGTTGCAGAAGACTAGGTTTAGCAAACATTTAGTGCTTCCACGGTCTACTGAAATCGCAACGAGTGCTTCCACGATCACACTACCGATCAATTGAGAAATCTAAATGCCAATTGAAAAGCAATGCAGAATTTTATTACATCAAGTGTTTTTACGACCATGCTATGGATGGTTGCGGAAAGCTAGCACCAGTGACCACTGTATTGTCTTTGATGTAGAATAGGTTTCAACAACCATCACTGCTGGTCAATGTCAAAACCAATTGAAAAGAAAAGGGAATTTCATTGTGCCAATTGTCTAAGCAACCAAGTTTTGAGTGGTTGCAAATGCCTATATTCAGCGACCATTGAATGGTCACTGGAGTGATATTATATCCAGCAACCATTCCTTCGATCGTTGAAAAATGTAAATACCAATTGAAAAGCAATGCGAGATTTTATTGCACCAATCATTTTAGCGACCAAAGTGCTTGGCTTGGCCCTTTAACCCACGAGCTCGGCTCGTTGCTCGAGAACGAGCTAGGCTGGGTCCACGAGCTCGTGAGCTCACGAGTCATGAGCTCACATGTTGAGCCGAGTTAGGGATGACAATTTGGCCCGTCAACTCGGAAAAACCTCAAGCCGGCCCGACTCAAGCCCGCGAGCCTAAGAAGGAAGAAGAAAAAAAAAAAAAAAAAAAAAAAGTAAATACCAATTGAAAAGCAATGCGAGATTTTATTGCACCAATCATTTTAGCGACCAAAGTGCTTGGCTTGGCCCTTTAACCCACGAGCTCGGCTCGTTGCTCGAGAACGAGCTAGGCTGGGTCCACGAGCTCGTGAGCTCACGAGTCATGAGCTCACATGTTGAGCCGAGTTAGGGATGACAATTTGGCCCGTCAACTCGGAAAAACCTCAAGCCGGCCCGACTCAAGCCCGCGAGCCTAAGAAGGAAGAAGAAAAAAAAAAAAAAAAAAGCTACTACCTTAAAAGGTAGTCGCAACTGGCTGCCTTTTAATAATATAAAAAAGGGGTGAAAAAAGTGAGTCTGCCTAGCTTGGCCTGTAAAGGTCTGAGCCTAAAGCTCAAGTCGAGCAAAATTTATCTGGCTGAGCAAAGCTCGGGCTCGAAAAAAAGCCCGCTCGCTTTACCCAAGCAGAGCCTGAGCCTCAAGTTTTGGCTCACGAGCCGGCTCGGTTCGACTCGGCTCAGCTCGTCTTGTTGATATCCCTAAGTCGAGCCCACGAGCCGCTCGAGAGCTCATGGGCCTGTGAACTTTGGCTTGTGGGCACACGGCCCACGAGCCGCCGGCGAACTGCTCGACCTATTTGACATCCCTACCATAGTATGAGTGGTTGTGGAAAGTTGATGTGGATTAGTATTTAGCAACCATCACTATTAGTCGCTAGAAAATGCCAAAGCCATATGGAGAAAAAAAAAAGTGAAATTTTATTGCACCAGTATTTTAGTGACCAAGGTATGAGTGGTTGCAGAAAACTAGATTTAGTGACCATTCAATAGCAGCTGGAGTGGCATTATATCGAGTGACTATCCATTTAATCGTTGAAAAATGCAATTACTAATTGAAAAAAAATGAGATTTTATTGCGCAAACTGTTTTAGGGATCAAGGTATGAGTGATTGCAGAAGATTAGGTTCAGTGACTATTCAGTGGTAGCTAGAATGGCTCTCCTACGTAGAAAATTTTTTGCTCTTTTTTTGGCACTTCCTTTGCTGACCAATTAAATGTATGGACCTTGATTCTCTAAATCAAGGACCAAGGATTGGTTTCACTACGGCACAACAAAATTATTTCAATTTTACTAGATCAAAGCCTCTACCAACCAATAGCTGGTAGCTGATCGTATCTTATAGAAACCATTTTTCATTGGTCACTAAACATTTGGTCAGTGAGTCCCTTTTTTTTTCTTTTTTTTCTTTTTTTTGCTAATAGGGCATTCGAAGTCCATTGACAAGGATAGTTAAAAGTTGATGACTTGCTAAATTAGGCTGATAATTTTTATTAGGAGTTACTGTAGATCTCGACTTGTTTACAGAAGGAAAGGTGTTGGAAATTGGTTTAATACGTTGGTATTGACCAACTTTGACCAATTGTGAAGGTAACATTAGTCGATCTCATGAGTAGATAATCGTAGTATATTTAGCTTCTCAAAGTAAGTTCTGGTGAATGAGAAATTAAGGCTAAAAAGGCTGTATTCAAACTGGAACTTTTGAAGACTTTGGTGGACTTTTTTTTTTTAAGTGATGACTCTTGTGGATTTCGTGAATTTTTTGTAGATTTGTATGGAATTAGTGGAAGTTTTTTGTAAACTTCGATGGATTTTCATTTTAAAACTTTTATAAACTTTTGAAAACTTTCATTTAAAATATAATTCATGAGAATTTGATGTAAAATTCTCACATACGAGATGTTAGTTTCCAAAATTCCCTTTTTTCCCTTCTTTTCCCATATAATACGAAAAAAATAAAAATAAAAATTGGAAAAATAAAAATTTAAGACCTTAATTAAATAAATAATAATCAAAATTACACACACACACACACATATAATTCAATATTATTAGTATAGTATACTTTTAAAAATAAATAAAAATCAATATATTTAAATTTAATTATAAATTTTTCATAAAAAACTATATAATTTTTTTAAAAAAATAGACATTTTTCCACAAAATCATGAAAAAAAAAGGCTAAAAGAATCCAATTTAATTTTTCATAGAAAATAGAGATAAATAATACAATAGAGAAAGAAAGATAAATGAAATATAATCAATAAAAAAATAAATTTTAGTCTTACATGTTCATGGAAAGTTAAAGGAAATTTTTTTTGAATGTCTCCAAAAATCTCGTGATTGATGAGAGACAAATTTTAAAATTTTATACAAGTACTTTTTACTTAAAAATTAGTATTCCAAAAAAGTCTCAATTAAATATCTCTAAACTTTTTAAATTCCAAAAAATTATTAAAAATATCAATTGAATACACCCCTAAGAATAAGCTGCTTGAATTTTGGAATATGTTGGAATTTTGGAAATTGGAAGTGGTGGAAATTGGATAAAAATTCAATCTCATATTGGAAGTTTCAAGACGTAAACATAATAGATCAAGTTTGATACTCAGTTTGAGGTCCAAAGATTATCAATAATCTTTGAAAGGAGATGACATATACGTTCGTGTGTTTAGACCGAAACCCACACATATAGACCAAGCTTGGGCACGTGCATGGTTTGTGGGCTTTGGTTGGCCCGAACAGTATTATCTTTTTGGAGAAATATATTTATTATTTTATTTTTGAGTACCCCCATTTGCAAAATTCATACAATTCTTATTTGCGGTATTATACTTTCAATACAAAATAATTTGTGCATACATATGAGTCCAATTTTAATATTAAAGGGAGTTCAAATTGATGATTTGCTAGTCTTCGTAATTTGGAGTAATCCTATTACGAGATGTGTCACGACAAACGAGTTTCTAAATCCATTAGTATCTTTACGGAGTAATATTGTTTTAATTAATCCAACTTTTGCATCATCTATATATGTTTTCTACATTCTCATTTTTTACTTTTTGTAAGTGTTATATCCTAAATCCAATCGATTTAGGTTGTAAACACTTTTAATATGTTTAATGCATTTAATTTTGGTGAAATCTATTATTTATTTAAATTAATTTTGTGATAAATAATATTAAATAATAGAATCTGAAGATCCAAGTTTAAGTGATTTGTTAATTACAAGGAGTTGTGATTGTGAGATACAAATTACATATAATTGGATCTTGAATAAACCGCTGTCGTAAGTAATAACGAGATAAGTTAGACCATCACGTGTGGCATTTCTTACTTGTGAAGTAAATAGCTGATCTCATGACCTAAAGTGTGGTGACACTTAAATGAACACGTGGATGTTTTGTTATAGAACAAAACATTGGAGACCCACTAAGAGATTCCACATGGATAACTATCTGAGTGTCAGTGGTTAATCTCTAACGTTCGGTAATGAAATTGGTCCTACAACTTGAGGTCATCATAGTACCTTATATGAGGACAGACATATTTCGATGGTGTTGGATGTTGCTCTGCCAAGGGCCGCTAATACGACATCGTTCGAGTATGTCGAAAACCATATGAAGGTTGTGAATGATCAATAGAGGATTCGTCACTCTTAGATAGTAAGAGACTATGATCTGCATTTCGTTAAATTAAGTCAATAACGAAATCCTTAGCCAAGGTGTACATATAAGTCGAAAAGGAGTTTTCGACTCATATTGACTTAATAGAAGAACGAAAAATATGATCGATAATCGAGATTGACACACTTCCATATCTCATAGTTGATCGGATCATATTGACGAAGGGATTAAAATTTCATGGTAAAACGAATAGTTTTGGTTTTGTCATTCCACGTGACATTTTTCCTCACATGTGCTGCCCTGATACATTGCTAGATGTCAATTTGAGACGACGAGTGTGAATCTGTGATAAATTAAAAGAGTGTTTAATTTATCAGTTTTGATTAGATCAAAATAATATTTCACGTCGTTAGACATCGTGGTCGGGAACCTAATGGGTTGCACACAAAAGAGAATTGAAAGATTGCAAATTCCCAATTGATTAATTTAACAATTGTTGGATAAATTAATTAATTGGATTTGTTATTTATATTCCCGAATTAATTAATTGGATCGATTAATTCACGGATCGGGTTTAATTAAATGGATTAATTAAACAATGGACCGGACCGGGCCGAGCCTATTTGTGTTTATATAAATACATGACTAGGGTTTGAGGTCCATAAGGTTTTCATTATTCTTGCTGGCACAAGAGGAAAAACTCTAGCAGTTGCAGTCTATTCTCTGTGTGGATTTCATTGGAGGCTGGACAATTGGACAGCTGTGGGTGGCAGATTCAAGCTGTTGAAAAGGAATAACGCGAAAGAGTTTGGAAATTAAAGAAAAATGTATATTTCTTATCACAATTTTTATCTAAATACAAAGTTGAATCCTGAATGGGAATTGAAATTTGTTAAATTCCGCTGTACATGTTTAAGTAAATTCCCTACAGTGGTATCAGAGCCAACTTTGTATTTGTTAGGAACTGTTTTACGTTTTGATTAAATAAAATATTGGTTTAATCATGTTCATCCATAAATCTAGCAAATATAATTTTAATTTTTTCAGAATCTGTTCTTGAAAAACAAAAAAAAATTTTGGGTCGAGGCGGGCGGAGCACCGCCGGCGTGCCGTGCGGCTGGCAGGCGCAGCATGCCTGTCGGCGCTCCAGCTGCGTGGTGGTGCCACTGTTGCAGAGCGAGGCGCTGCTCCTGCAGCACCTCGTGATGCGGGTTGTTTCCACTGGAGGAGAAAGAGAAAAAAAAATTATAGGGTTTGGTGGTGGAGCGGGGACTTCTGTTGCAAATAATGTAATTAGGGGCCCCTGGTTGCAATTACGAAAATGGGGTCAATTTGCAATTTTAAAATTAGGACTGTTCTGCAAATTTTTAGTTTGGAAGGGTTTGCTATTAATTTCCATTTTGGGTCAAATTTGAAAATTGTCAAAAAGTTTTTGATTTTGAATTTTGAATTGTTTTAAAAATGAGTTTTTAATTGGGTTTGACCCATACCCTAATTTTGACCCAGAATTAAAATTTATTTAAAATGTGACGACTTTTATATTTTTGTTAAAATTAGATTTTAACTTAAATATTTAGTTTTGACCCTTAATTAAATTTTATTTTGTTTGGGAATTTGGTCCTAAATTAAAATATTAATTCAATTTTATTAGAGTTGGACTCTAATATTATATTAATTAAAATTTGTTTTCAATTAGTACCACTTCCCAATGCAAATTAAAACTTAGAGTATGACTCTAATTTAATAATTAATTAAAATCCGATTTTGATTAAATTACTTCACCCAATAGTTATGGAATTAGAGTTGGACTCTAATTCGGGATTTAGTTAAAATTTGATTTTAATTAAATAGGCCCATCGATTAAATTAATTAATTAATATGATTAATTAATTGTTTAATTATCTCGTTCCCAAAATTTTTGAATTAGTTTTGACGACTATAATTGCTAGATTTATGAGGCATTACATATAATATTAGATATTATACATAGGAAACATTTATGTGATGAATGTTTATGGATGATTATGGACTCGACCATATGGATGTGTTGAATGGTTGATTTACTTCCTATTGTTTTGAACCTGCGAATCCGTTGTTATTATTGTTGTTATGGGCCTGCGAGCTATTTATTATATTAGACCTGGGAGTCCGATTTCTTTTAGGCCTGCGTGCCAACTAGTATAAGATACATGTTGCAAGTTCGGCTAATTGGATGCGCAATAAGAGGTGGACACCATGGAGATGGTGTATTGGTATTGATCCAATGCTGTACCCTTAGGAATTGACCAACTAGTTTTCCCTTTGGCTCGGGAAAACTCGATAGAACAAGTCCATAATCATCCATACTATATATATTTATTCGCATAGTAGATGTATGTTTAAATATATATATATATATAAGGATATGTTTGATACTATGAAATATTTGATATTTCTAAATGATGGGTTTGACTTAACTAAAATTTATTTTTGTTGAGTACACTCAAGGAGATAAGTTTTAGACGCATGTTAAGCTAACACATAAGATGTGTGAAGACAAAAGAGTTGTCAGTTTAATGATCTGGGAGTTGTATGGAGATACAATTGATAATAATATCTACCCAAATATTTTATTAGGATTTGTTGAGTACACTCAAGATCTCGATACAAAAAATGGGATCCCAGGGAATCAAGTGTGGATTCAAATAATCTAGGTATAAGGGTCGTGAATTTATTTTAAATAGTGGGAGCGCATTTAATTAAAGTCCATATTGAATTTATGCATATGTATTATAATACATATTAATTCTATTTTTTTCGTCATTTACAGTTTTTTGAATCATGTGTAATCATATGAATTTGAGAGGCATACTGGATGCCAACAAACTGACCAAACCAAATTTTCTCAATTGGCACCGTAATTTGAAAATCGTTCTCAAGCATGAGAAAATTGGATATGTCCTTGAACAGTCCTTTCCAGTGGTGCCTACTAAAAATTCCACTCAGGAAGAGGTGGTTGCTTACAACAAACACAATGATGACGATAACACTGCAGCATGTGTGATGCTTGCAGCTATGTCACCTGAGTTGCAGAAACAACATGAGGGTATGGATGCTTACACTATGATTTTTCATCTCAAGGAGTTGTATGATGAACAATCTCGTGTGGAGAGATATGAGACCTCTAAACAATTATACCGGTGCAAAATGGCAGAGGGATCATCAGTCAGTGCTCATGTGCTGAAGATGATTGGTTTCATTGAAAAACTGAGTTCATTGGGTTTTATCATAGATCATGAACTAAGTATTGACTTAGTTCTGCAATCTCTGCCAGATAGTTATTCACAGTTCATTATAAACTTTAATATGAATAAGATCGAATGCACACTCCCTGAGTTGCTTAATATGCTTAAAACTGTGGAGCCCAATGTCAAGGCTAGCACTGGGCATGTCTTAGCTATTCATTCCTCTAAGGGAACTAAGAGGAAAATCAAAGGAAGTTTCAAGAAAACATCCAAAAAGGCTAAGGGCAATAACAAAGTAGTCAAAGCAGGCAAGGACAATACCGAATCTGATGACACATGCTATCACTGTGGATTGAAAGGTCATTAGAAGAGGAATTGAAAGGCTTACCTCTCAAGTTTGAAAGGAAAGAAGTCTTCTGAAGCTTCTACTTCAGGTATTTTTTTTATCGAGGTTATTATGTCTCATTCATTAGCTTCTTGGGTATTAGATATCGGATGTGGATCTCATATTTGTATAAATATGTAGGGACTAAAGAGAAGTAGACCACTGCAGAAAAGAGAAGTTGACCTGCGCGTGGGAAATGGAGCAAGAGTTGCTGCATTAGCTATAGGGACATACTTCTTACCACTGCCTTCAGGCTTAGTATTAGAATTAAAAAATTGCTATTTTGTTCCCGCCATTACTAAAAACATTATTTCTATTTCGTGTTTGGACATGAATGGTTTTTCAATTAATGTTAAGAACAATCGTTGTTCATTTTATAAAGATGAGATCTTTTATGGTTTTGGTGTCTTGCAAAATGAAATTTATATTCTTGATACTGAGTCGTCTATTATGAATATAGAAAATAAAAGGCATAAAAGTGATAATCTAAATAATACATACCTCTGGCATTGCTGATTGGGTCATAATAACGAAAAACGCATTTCCAAGTTACATAAAGATGGATACTTGGGGTCAATTGATTTTGAATCATTTGACAAATGCGAGTCGTGCCTGTTAGGCAAAATGACCAAGTTCCCTTTTACTAGAAAAGGAGAAAGAACCACAGAATTGTTGGGACTAATACATACTGATGTATATCGACCCATGTCGATAACTGCCAGAGGTAGTTTCTCTTACTTCATCACATTCACTGATGATCATTCTAGATATGGTTATGTGTATCTGATGAAATTCAAGTATGAAGCACTTGAAAAGTTCAAGGAATTCAAACTTGAAGTAGAGAAACAAACTGGTAAAAATATACTCACGCTGAGATCAGATCGAGTTGGAGAATATTCAAAGGGGGAATTTTTAGATTATCTTAAAGAGAATGAGATTCTCACGCAGTGAACTCCACCATATACACTGCAACATAATGGTGTATCTGATCGGGGGAATCGCACTTTGTTAGATATGGTGCGATCTATGATGAGCCATGCAAATATCACAAAATCATTTTGGGGTCATGCCCTAATTGCTGCGTGCTACACACTTAATCGTGTCCCATCTAAATCAATCGACAAAACTCCATACGAGCTATGAAGAGGAAAAAGACCAAACTTATCTCACATGAAAGTTTGGGGCTGTGACGCTTATGTAAAGTGAAATGAATCAGATAAGCTTGAGGTTAAATCTGACAAATGTGTATTTGTGGGATATCCAAAAGAGACAATTGGATATCAGTTTTATAATCCCGTTGAGAAGAAGGTGTTCATCTCAAGGCATGTCATATTCCTAGAGAAAGAGTTTATTCTAGGAGAGAGTAGTGGGAGCAAACTAGAACTTGAAGAAGTTCAAGAATCCACAGATACTGTTGACCAATTAGATGAACCTGAGTCTAATCCTATACCTGTTGATGGACAGACTCTTGATCAGGATGTAGAGAACCCTGAGGACACTCCAGCTCAGTGTAAATCAAGCAGGATCATTCGACCTCCCAGAAGGTACGAATTCACGATTACTAATCAAGTATTATTAGTCGAGGATGATGAACCTACTAATTACGTATAAGCAAAGTCAAGTGTTGACTCGAAAAGATGGCAAGATGCCATGAAATCCGAAATGAACTCAATGTATGAGAACAAGGTTTGGACCTTGGTCGACCTTCCAGGTGGGATAAAATCGATAGGTTTTAAATGGGTTTACAAGAAAAAGATCGATGTGGATGAAAACGTCCATACATACAAAGCAAGGCTAGTAGCGAAGGGTTACACACAAAGACAAGGTGTTGACTTTGATGAAACCTTTTCGCCTGTAGCCATGCTAAAGTCCATTCGGATTTTACTTGCAATAGCTGCATACCATGATTATGAGATATGGCAAATGGATGTCAAAACTGCTTTCCTTAATGGAAACTTACAAGAGGAGGTGTACATGACACAGCCTGAAGATTTTGAATCCAAAGGAGCCAACAAAGTATGTAAGCTAAATCGATCCATTTATGGATTAAAGCAAGCCTCTAGGAGCTGGAATCTTCGTTTTGATGAAACAATCAAAAGGTTTGATTTTATCAAAAATGAAGATGAACCGTGTGTTTATAAGAAGACAAGTGGGAGCGCGGTCGTATTCCTGTTATTATATGTCGATAACATATTATTAATGAGAAACGACATCCCAATGCTTCAATCGGTAAAATTATGGTTGTCAAAGAATTTCTCCATGAAAGATATGGGAGAAGCAGCGTATATCTTGGGAATCAAAATCTATAGAGATGGATCTAAAAGATTACTAGGCTTATCCCAATCTTCGTACATAGATAAAATCTTAAGAAATTTTAATATGGAAGAGTCTAAAAGAGGATTATATCCCATGTCGCACGGGATTTACCTCTCAAAAGATATGTGTCCTAAAACACATGATGAAAGGAGTCGCATGGATAAGATTCCTTATGCTTCGGCGATAGGATCTATCATGTATGCGATGCTATGTACAAGACCAGATGTTTCATATGCTCTAAGTGTTACGAGCAGGTTTCAAGCAAACCCTGGTGAGAAACACTGGATAGCGGTTAAGAACATTTTTAAGTACTTGAAAAGGACTAAAGATGTGTTCTTGATCTATGGAGGAAATGAACTGAAAATTTATGGGTATACTGATGCCAGCTTTCAAACTGACAAAGATGATAGCAAGTCCCAGTTAGGATATATGTTTACTCTCAACAATGGAGCGGTTAGTTGGAAAAGTTCCAAACAGGAGACAACTGCTGATTCAACAACAGAAGCCGAGTACATAGCTGCTTCTGAAGTAGCGAAGGAAGCTGTCTGGATCAAGAAGTTCATTAATGAATTTGGAGTCGTTCCTAGCATTGTTGGTCACATACCTTTGTATTGTGATAACAATGGAACCAACGCGCAAGCGAAGGAACCAAGGTCTCATCAACGATCCAAACATGTGCTAAGGCGATATCATTTCATCAGGGAGATTCTACAAAGAAATAACGTAACGATAGAGCGAGTTCCCACAGATGACAATATTGCAGATCCACTGACAAAGCCATTGTCACAACAGAAACATGATCGTCATGTGGATGCTTATGGTATTAAATACGTGAGTGATTGGATCTAGTGCAAGTGGGAGTTTGTAAGTGTTTTGCCCTATATCCAATCGATTTAGGTTGTAAACGCTTTTAATATTTTAATGCATTTAATTTTGGCGAGATCTATTATTTATTTAAATTAATTTTGTGATAAATAATATTAAATAATAGAATTCGAAAATCCAAGTTTAAGTGATTTGTTAATCACAAGGAGTTGTGATTGTGAGATATAAATTACATATAATTGGATCTTGAATAAACCGTGGTCATAAGTAATAACGAAATACGGATATCGTTAATACAGTTAGACCATCACATGTGGCATTTCTTACTTGTGAAATAAGTAGCTGATCTCACGAGGTAAAGTTTGGTGGCATTTAAATGAACACGTGGATATTTTGTTATAGAACAAAACATTGGAGACCAGCTAAGAGATTCCACATGGATAACTATCTGAGTGTCAGTGGTTAATCTCTAATGTTCGGTAATAAAATTGGTCCTACAACTTGAGGTCATCATAGTACCTTATATGAGGACAGTCATATTTTGACGGTGTTGGATGTTGTTCTGCCAAAGACCGCTAATACAACATCGTTCGGGTATGTCAAGAACCATATGAAGGTTGTGAATGATCAATAGAGGATTCGTCACTCTTAGATAGTAAGAGATTGTGATCTGCATTTCGTTTAATTAAGTCAATAACGAAATCCTTGGCCAAGGTGCACATATAAGTCGAAAAGGAGTTTTCGACTCACATTGACTTAATAGAAGAATGAAAAATATGATTGATAATCGAGATTGACATACTTCCATATCTCGTAGTTGATCAGATCATATTGACGAAGGGATTATAATTTTATGGTAAAACGAACAATTTTGGTTTTGTCATATCACGTGACATTTTCCATCACATGTGTTGCCCTGATACATTGCTAGATGTCAATCTGGGACGATGAGTGTGAATCTGTGATAAATTAAAAGATTATTTAATTTATCAATTTTGATTAGATCAAAATAATAGTTCACGTCGTTAGGCATCGTGGTCGGGAACCTAATGGGTCGCACACAAAAGAGAATTGAAAGATTGCAAATTTCCAATTGATTAATTTAACAATAGTTGGATAAATTAATTAATTGGATTTGTTATTTATATTCCCGAATTAATTAACTGGATTGATTAATTCACGGACCGGGTTTAATTAAATGGATTAATTAAACAATGGACCGGATCGGGCCGGGCCCGTTTGGGTTTATATAAATACATGACTAGGATTTGAGGTCCATAAGGTTTTCATTATTCTTGCTGGCATAAGAGGAAAAATCCTAGCAATTGCAGTCTATTCTCTGTGTGGATTTCATTGGAGGCTAGACAATTGAACAGCTGTGGGAAGCAGATTCAAGCTGCTTGAAAGGAATAACGCGAAGGAGTTTGCAAATTAAAGAAAAATGTATATTTCTTATCGCAATTTTTATCTAAATACAAAGCTGAATCCTAAATGGGAATTGAAATTTGTTAAATTCAGTTGTGCATGTTTAAGTAAATTCCCTACACTTTTTACATATGGTAATTGGTAAGTCATCAATCTGGTCGTTTGTTTGAACATCTTACACATTTTTTTCTCTCCTTTTTTTTTTTTTTTTTTTTTTTAACAATAGGTGTAGCCCCATCATACGAAATAGGAGAAGGAAAAGGAAGCAATTATTGCATGGAAGCAAGTTCAAGGATTATTGATTTAATAAAATTACGATTACATAATTTTAGTGTAAGGAACACACAAACAAGAGATCTAGGAGAATTCTGAGTGAGAGGAGAGAGAAAAATGAAAAACTATGTGGACAAATCTAGCAATGTGTGAGAGAACCATGGCGGAATAGTCTGTGGCTAAGGGGAAAGAATGAAAAGTATAGAGAGGAAGAAAACAGAGGAAAAATTAAAAACTGTGTGTTAACCATTATAGTTTTGTGTAGCGCGAGGTCACACACGATACCTCGGGGGCATGCAAGTGGCTTCGAGGGCTTGCTTGGGGCCATGAGGCTTCAAGTAATGCCATCTAAGGCCAAGACGATTTGTGTTAGGGATAAGGTTGAATCACAAGAAATCAAAATGTGTTCAACCTCATCTAGAAGTTTGTTGGATGATTTATAACTTGAATTATCATTCTCATTTATCATGTATCATTATCTTGTATATTCTTGCAGTATCTCTTTTAAATGCTACAGTGCCTGGGATCTCCAATCCAGGGCCGAGGTGGCGCATGCCTCGGCCCTTGATCTTTAATACATGGGGCTCGCATCATTTAACATCAAGGGCTGAGGTGTTGATTGGAGCCCGGGATTTAATCCCAGGCTCTGCAGCTTTTCTAATAATGTGGTAGTACCGTCACACATTTTGTAGTAGACTAGGATTGATGAATTCTTTAACTCAATTGAAAGAAGTGATTATATTTTCTCAATGAACAATATTATTCAATAAAGTGTAAAAATTGTATAAAACCTCATTGTATTCATGTTGTTGTGGTTTTTGTCACCCTAATGTTTAGACTTTTTTCTCTACAAAATTAAGTAGATGAAAGTCAATTAACATGTGTTATAGTGAGAATGTAAACATACTACTTTCTCAACATTTTGATAACAAATTCCCACAACAACAACCAAAAAAAAAAAAAAACAAAAAAAACAAAGCAAAACAACGAATCTTTAGACAATTACATGTCTTAAAGATCCTTGATTCATGAATTTCCTTTGCTAATCATGATCTCAAACTACGTGGTTATCTATAGGAAAAACAAGACCTTGAGCATTGTTACTCTTTCCGTAATAATAATACGGTTTTTCATGATATTGACGATAGGATCATAATTTTCATTAGATAGACACGACCTACCTATTAATATGAAACTCTAAATTTTGTTTTACGCATATATAGGAGTTATCTATGCTTTCTTCCATTTAAATTATCACTAAAGAAGATATGATTTAGTCAATTATTAAAAGATAACATTGTTTCATTTACATCTCAATCAATGCGAAATCATCGCACTTCCTTTACAAAATTTTGAAATCATTTTCCAAATTTTATTATCCTCCGATGAACAAAACAATGTGAAACTGTAATGCAAACTCACATTTGGATGTATATGTCTATAAACAAGAATACTATTTCAAGATGATTATCCAAAATTAATTCCAATGCAATTTATGAATCCATAAATCCGTTGACAAGCATTATATCTCTCTACTCCACATAACGGTTTACTAGTCGTTACAAAGGAGGGAAAAAAAAGAGCAATACTAAATCGAACTGCACTGTTGATTTACTATAGGCTAAACATTTTCATACCATTTTTGTAATAACGGAACCACATTTTAATTATTTGTAATATCTCTAACCTTTATCTGTTGTCACTTATATCCATAGCTTTTTCATCGCATTCTAATTCTCAAATTAATAGAAATTGTCCATGAAGATTGTTTTTACCAAAAAAACTTCGTTAAGATATAGTAAAAAGATTTATTTGCCCCACATATTTTTAAATAAAAAAACAAAATTAAGGAAAAAAAAATTTATCCTTCGTTTTCACGCATGATTAAGGTATTTTCCAGACGAAACTATGATTAAGGAGAATATTTGCTAGTAATAAAACATTAAAGATATAATAAAAATAAAGTAAGATATGAATGAATATAGGTTATTGACTTTTAATATAATTAAAATGTGGTCTCCATATATAAAAAAAATGTGGTGTGAATATAATCACACTTAATACTATTCAAACAATGAAATAACTAGTTTTATCCACACATAGATCTAAGAAAACATATCATGATCAACCATTAAATTAGTGTAATTGACAGGTGTAATTTCTTTGGCCATCAAAAATGAATATTCGAGAGCCTATTTGAATAAAATACTACTTGATTCGTTTAAATGTTGATTGTCATAGGTAATATGCAATTTGGATGGAATTTGATCAGAAGGAACGAGAACAGGTAAAAAAGTGAAGAAATTCAAAGTTTGGGACCAAATTACAAATATTCAATAGTTGTTTCGGACAAAAATGATGATTGAATGTCAAAGTATTTTTACAAATGAATTTTCAATCGCACAAGCTGCTTCAGATTCTCAGCCACAAATTGAGACTCATTTTTCGCATAAAAAATATTCGAATTGAAAAAATGATATTTCTAAAAGAATTTTATCCCTATGAACTAGATTATTAGTTCACTTTAATCCTCTCAATCGAATATCGAGAAAAAAAAATGTATGACAACAATATTGATGGTTGCTCAGACGGAACTTGATGTCCGCCAAGAATGGCGCTCTAGTGCATTTTTGAGAACATGGGTACTCAATGTCCACCAATAAGGAACTCGACCACCTTTCCAGTGATGACAATGTCTGTCTTTTACTCAAACTCTGAATTCTATCATTTTTGGAAGCGATTGCAACTTATTTTCAGGCCCTATAAATACAGAACGTGGGCAGAACATTAAATATTTATTGGTGGAATTTCTGAAATACTTTCAATTAGGGGAAGTGACAATTTTAAAACTTGTTTGTTTCAAATTGGTGGAATTTCTGAAAGAAATACAGATTAGGCTTGTTTTAAATATTTCTTCACTTCTTATTTGCAACATTTGCTAAATGATTTGCATTGTATTATTCTAAGGACTGGTATTATTGCTAAATGATTTGCATTGATTATTCTAAGGACTGGTATTCAAATAGATACAACTTGTTTCTAGTTTTCACATGAAACCACTTCTGTTTGCCCATCTACGAGGTGATTACTTAGCTACGTTACTGTTGCGTCCATCTCATTCTTTATCTCTTCTGACGGATGGGAATAACTTGAAAAGTGGGAGACTGCAATTATATTGATGCCGGAGTGAGTTGTATTACACGAACAAATAGCTCAAGTTTTACCCTTCCAACTGTAAGGTTGCTTTCTCTCTCTCTCACGTTTACTTTCTCATAAACCCTCGGTATTCTAACACTTTTGTGGCTCACATTTTCAGCGCGCCCCACACCTAAACACATCCATACAAAAAGAATGACTTGACCATCGAAATGCACGTGGTCGCATCCCAACCTTCGGAGAAGGTCATGCGTTCCTTATGGGTTGTCCAAGTGTGCAGGAGCTTAGCTATGTTGACATGAGCAAAGTTGAAATCTATTGATCAAGCAATTCATGCAGAAGTTGAGGTCAACAAGAGAATGCGATTATATTGATGATTGAGCGAGCTTTTTTACACGTCTGAAAACTCAAGTTTTACTTGAACTTGGAGAATCATGGCATGCTTTGAATACTGAAATTCGGGCGTCCCTATTTTGTTTCAGTGTTTTTGTTATTTCTTCTTCTGTTTTTCCATTGTACAATATACATTCTCTCCAAGTTCCCCGTCCAAGAAGGTATTCATTGACTTTTTCATTGAATCTTGCAATCTTGTCGAGGGAACTTGCTATTTCACTTTAATTATTTGAGTTTTAAAATTGCAATATTGCTTTGTTTTTTACGGGAGCTACTGAGCTGCATCCTACATGGGCTGAGTTATGTTATATTCTGATCGCCAATGGTCATTGAAGTTTTAAGTAATTATGCCAATGGTCACTAAAGTTATTTTCTTAGGGCAATAATCACTCAAGTTTCTAATTGTTATACTAATAGTCACTGGGTAAAAAAATTAAAATTAAAATTAATTCCTACATGGCACTATTAAGTGCCAACGTGTTACCAAATGACGTTATATTTTACATCAAATTAGCAAAATTGAGAAAGTGTACAGAGACTTTGGTTTTGTTTAGAGTTTTGGGCTTAAATCATATGGTAAACCCATTATTTGTTTTATTTTTTTGCCGACTTCTGCTTGGTGACACATTGGCACTTAACGGTGACACGTAGGGTTTAATATTTTTTTTTTACCGAGTGACATTAGTATAATAATTAGAAACTTGAGTAATTATTACTATAAGTAAATAACTTCAGTCAGGATCCGGCTTTTCTACCATCTATAGTTCAATTTTACGTACATTTTCATTTAGTCCTTGGCCGTAGTCATGGATGAGGTTGACTAAATATAGTGCAGTTTGTAATGTAAGTATCAGATGGATACCATTTTCGAAAGTTTAACTCCTCAATTTTGTTCATACCTCAGTCACGGTAGACATGGATCAACCCTTGGTAGAGCTCAGTTAAACTTTGGGGAGCCCGATTGTGACATCGAAAGCTTTGACAAAGCATAAGCAATTAAGGTAGCATTGAAAGACTTTCTTTCTGCTCTAATTTGGAATTTTTTCTATCTTCTTGTGCTCAGGCCTATAAATTTTGTCTAACTTCTTGATAATATGAATATGGATATATGCTGGTACAAATGACCAGAGCAGCTTAGAGCATGTTTGGCTAAGCTTGCATGTTAATATATACTACTTCTAATTAACATTTGACCAAATTATGTTTGGATAAGTTATTTTTATCTCACTATTGGCTACTTGAAGTCAATAAACATATGAAACAGGCTAATTTTCTCAAGCACATTGATAAGTATATTTTGTACACTCATCTAGTGTATTAAATTGGGATATTTTGTATTACATTTGATGAGTTATAGCCTAATCTCGTGTATTTATCGTTTGTTATGTGCAAATTAATGATTGAAGTGAAATTGGAAGAAAGAAATGAAAAATGACTAAAATGGAAAAAAAAAAATCAAAATTTGGGGACCAAAGTGTTAAATTCTGTGACCCAAATTAGGTTTTATTTTTTGAAAAATATTATTTCCTTATTTTCACATGATTTTATTGAGAAATATTGTTTCATTTATTTCACGTGATTTTGTTGGAAAAATATTATTTCATTTATTCCATATTATTTTTTATATTACTTCCATCTTTATGGTATTTTTAGGATTTGATATGCTCCTATAAATATGTAACTCTTCTATTTAGTTTAGGATAAGTATTAATCCTGAAGTTATATTACTCTTTCCTATTAGTTGTCAATGAAATGCTCTGTTCCTCTGCTAATTTCTTTCTTTACTTTTAATCTTGTTCTTATTTGTGCAATCATATACTTCATGTTGTGTCAAAAACCTCCACGATTTTCCTAAAAAATGGTATCAGATCTACAATTGAGAGTTTTTGTTTGAGGTTTCTATTAGCAACGATAGCCATAAAGTATGATATTCCGCTTTCAGATCACAATACAAGGTTTTCATTGTAGCAAGTAAAGATGAGAGCGGTGTTGGGGCAGATGGACTTAGATGATGTGTTGTTAGGGTTTGATAAGATGCCTACAACTTGGACAACAGAGGAAAAGCAACGAATGGGTCGAAAGGCTCTTTTGCAGATATAACTTCATCTTTCTAACAACATTCTTCAAGTCGTATTGAAGGAGAAGACAACCGCTGCATTATGATTAAAATTGAAGCAACTTTGCATGACAAAGAATTTGACATGCAAGTTGCATCGAAAGTAGAGATATATTCTCACCGCATGACAAAAGGAGAATCTTTGGAGGACCATATGGCCGTGTTCAAGAAAATTGTCACTGATTTGAAAATGTTAGAGGCAAAGTATGATGAAGAGGGCTTAGCCTTAACCCTGTTGTGCTCACTACCCGCTTCTTATTCGTCATTCAAGGAAACGATTCTATACAGTCATGACATACTCACCATTGACGATGTTTATAATGTTTTATTCTCAAAGGAAAAGATGAAGCATCTCGCTGGAGCTAGATATAGAGATGAGGAAGCTTTGGCTACTCATGGTGACCGACGAAGGGGTAAGTCGAAGGTGAACTTTGGAAATCAAGTCTACTTCTATTATAGAAGGAAAGGATATATAAAAAAAGGATTGCAACAAGTTGCAAGATAAAGATCATTTAACTGCAAATCATGGAAAGCGGTCAGATTATTTGAACAAGACAAACATTGTTGAGGACTTTTCGTGTGGTGGAGATGTTATGTTGACTGTATCTGACACGGAATCCAAGCCTGATAAGGAGTGGATTTTGGATTCAGTGTGTTCGTTCCATAAATGTCCCAATAGGTCTGGTTTGAAACATATGAAACTGAGAAGAAATGTGCCATTATCATGGGAAACAACAAATTTTGTAGGGTAGCTACAATTGGACAGGTCATATTAAAGTTGTTAGATAGGACAGTAAGAACACTTGGCTAGGTCCGACATGTCACAAACTTAAGGAAGAATCTCATCCGCTAAGTACCCTGAATTCGAATGGGCACACGTTCTTCGGTAGAGATGGAGTTTTGAAAGTTTGAAAGGGTGTCCGAGTTGTACTAGAGGGTCGAAAAAATCTCAATTATACATCTTGCAAGGGGTGCAGAGTCAGTGAAGAAACATTTGGATAGGTTCAATACCATGATGGATATACAGTTTGGTACAACACCTTTCTAGTTTGGCTCTGAGTCATTGAAGAACACTACTTAGAAGAGTGTGGATAATATGGCTAAGTCCGCTTTGCCACCATTGTTCGCGGTTCCATTATGTTCATTCACTAGTGAAGGACTAATAGAGAATATGTACGGTGTTGCAGGTGTTGGTATTCATGCTTTTCAAGAGTTTGAAGGTGTTAAGTCTAGCAAAAAGTCTTCAGTCAAATTATTCAGTGTAGATTTTGCTACAGGGTGTGTTTCGACCCTGTTTGGTAATTTTTTAATTCCTTGTCGAATTTTGGGAACTCGTGGTTGGGTTTAGATATCATTTTTGAATACTATAGAAAAGGTAGAGTGTTTTTCATGAGGTGTAGGATTTTTGTTCTGAATGAAGATATCAATTTATTTCGTACTAGTTGAACTTAATTTTCCAAGTAGAGAAATTTTGGAATTTGGTTCGTTGTACCAAAATTTGGGTTAAGGTAAGATTGTAAGATTTTGTGACCCAAATTAGATTTATTTTTTGAAAAATATTATTTCCTTATTTTCACGTGATTTTATTGAAAAATATTGTTTCCTTTATTTCACGTGATTTTGTTGGAAAAATATTATTTTATTTATTTCACATTATTTTTTATATTATTTTCATCTTTATGGTATTTTTAAAGTTGGGTAATTAACTCAAAACGTCCATACCTTTCATTTTTTGACGAATTACACTCTCACCTTTACCTTTTTTTGCGAAAAGCGTCCTTCTGTCAACTCTCCATTAAAATGTTCTGTAAAATCAAAAGATAATTAGCACAAAAGGTCCCTACCTTTCAATGTTATTTTACAAAACATCCCTACCTTTCACCTTTCATTGTGCAAAAGGTCATTTTCATCAAATTTTTTCAATAAAATGACGATTTTACCCTCCTATTCAAATAAAACAAAAAAAATTAATTAATTACAATCATAGTCTTAAATCTTTCAAAACTTACAGATAAATCTTAAATTCTTCACTACCGCCACTTTCACAACCCCACCAATCCACCACCTATAGATTCATATAGCACCACCTTTCGGCCACAACATCTATTGAACTCCACCACCACCAGCCTCGCCTCACTCTCCCCAATATCCTTCTCCATAGTATTGGTCACCAATATGTCCGAAACAACCACATTGACGGTGGTGAAGTCTGGTGGGCATGGTGGCTGAAAGGTGGTGTTATGTGGATTTATAGTTAGCAGCTTGATAGATTGTGAAAGTGGTGGTGATTGAAAATTTATGATTTCTTTGTAATTTTTTAAAAAACTTAAAGACTACGGTTGCAGTTGGTAATTCATCTTTATATATATATATATATATATTTGAATAGGAGGGTAAAATCGTCATTTTATTGAAAAAATGGATGAGAAGGACCTTTTGCGCAATGAAAGGTGAAAGGTAAGGGTAAAAATGCTAAAAAAAGAAAGATATGAACGTTTTGTACAATAATATTGAAAGATAGGGACCTTTTGTGCTAATTATGCCAAAAAATAAAAGGTAGGGACATTTTGCACAATAATATTAAAAGGTAGGGACCTTTTGTGCTAATTGTCTTTTGATTTAACGGAGCATTTTAATGGGGAGTTAATAGAAGGACGTTTTGTGCAAAAAAAAGTAAAGATGAGGGTGTAATCTGCCAAAAAACGAAAGGTAGGGGAACGTTTTTCACAAAAATATCGAAAGGTAATGACATTTTGTGCTAATTTCCCTTTAAAGTTTGCTATGACTTTCTTTACTTTTAATCTTGTTCTCATTTGTGCAATCACATACTTCATATTGTGTCAATAACCTCCCCAATTTTCCCCAATACAAAGTGCAAGTATTCAGTAATTAATTTGAACCGAAAAGTGATGATTGAAGATCATATAGGACCAATTAGATGCAATTAAAAGTCACAGGAATGGAATATAGTCAAAATATTCTCACAAATCATTATTTACCCAAACAAGTTATACACCAAATTTTTAGCCTCGGATTGAGACTCATTTTTTACATAGTAAACGTTCGAATTGGGAAAAAAAAATTGATACTTCTAGATGAATTGTAAGTCTTTGAGTTATATTTTCTATTTACTAGGAATAGTCTCAATCGAATATTAGTAGAGAAATATAGGTGCATTTAGATCTCCAACACATTCTTCCATATTTAGTTTATAATCACATTAGGTAATTAGTAGCTAACTTAAAATAATAAACAATTATTTCTTTTGTTACATACATTCGAATTTGATAATGAGTTAATAATATTCAATTTATGGCCTATTTCATATGGAACAAAACTCTTAAATGATTAAATCTATTATTTGTCAACGATATATGTGCTTGTAGGAATTGTCCGAAAATATACTTTTTATGTCATCCTAGAATTTTGTTGAAATCAAATGTTTGTGAGTGATCTAGTGAACTAGCGGAATTGTCTTAATTTTTCAATCCCTTGTAAATGATTCCACCAAAAATACGGTCAAAACCAACGAACAAAGACTTTCAAGAAGGCACTTAACTAGTCTCTTATATCTACACCATTCTTTAACCATGGAGAAAACGCACGCTTAATTTCAAATATGTAGCCCCTATGAATATTAAGCCCTATTTGATAGAGATTAAAATCAAATTTTTTAACAAATTTTGATAAAAGTTGATTAAATGTGTGGTTGAAAAGATTGGATCCTATAAATTGTATGACAAAAAATAATTATTGACTTTGACTTAGAATACAGTTAAATACAATTGAAAAACAATTAAACATAATCATGAAAATTGAGAGACAAAATATAAGATTTAAACTCCAGTATTAACATAAAAAAAAAAGGAAAAGGATAATAATAAGTGGATCAAAAAAAATCCCAAACCAGAATACATAACACATAGAGAAGCATTAGTTTAATTAAAACATTAATCAATATAATGACACTGGAAAGCTAGGAAAAAATGGACAATAAAATTGATAAGTATATTTTATACACTTATTTGAGGCTTTAAATAATGATATTTTATAATTCTTCTAATGAAATATAGCCTAATTCATATTATATTGTGTCAAATAGGTAAAGCTCAATGTTTAATAAAGAATTAAAAAAAAAAGAATGCAAAAATAGTGAAAAATGTCAAAATTCAAAAGTCAAGGACTAAATTGCAAACAATCCATAGATGAGACCGGCAACAAAATGAAGATTAAAGGTGTCAAGGATTTAATTGGATACAATTGAAAGATAAAAGGAACAAAATTACGAGAGAAAATGGTTACATCAAAACAAATACAAAGTTTGGAGACTAAAATGCAATACTTTAAAAGTTGAGTCGGATTACAAAATGATGATTTGAGAAAGCCAATTAGAATCGAAGAGAAGTCAATGGGATGAGGAAGTTTGAAAAATGATCAAAAAAACATACAAGAGAAAGTTCAGGGAACAAATTGTAAAATTTGTCCCCGAAAATTGTACTATGCGTACACATGGGTTTGCAGGCCTTGCTTACGCAAGGTTTCAAAAATCCACTCCTAAGACAAAATAACATATATTGTGCTTACACACCAAATGAACCATGCTTAAGCATGGTTCAATTCTGGAAAAAAAAATTGTTTCCTTATTTTGTTTTGGAAAATTTTTGTATGCAATATTTTGGCACTCTATATAGAGTATATACCATAAGCCATCCAACAATGTGGGGCACCTCCTTTTGACCTAAAAAAATGCATATTCTATGTATTTTGGAGGCGAAGAACAAGGTTAATAACATGGAATCAAGACGAATTGATTCACATCAAGAACGTGGAAAATTCTTATTTCTTCATTATTTCTTCTTTTTGGGTGTGATTTTTCAATTATTATTTTGTAATTTAATCTTAAAAATGTTAGGCTAGTTTTTCAATTCTATTAGATGATTGAGGAACCCTATTTTTGTTTATTTCATATTTCTTGCTATTTTTTGATTGATTTTGTAATTATATTGCACTGTTTAATTGTTTGGTCATCAATTGTATTGTTAGTACTTGTTGTAGTGTAAGAATACTCACAATAAGTTTATAACACTATAAAATCAACACATGGAAAATAGGTATTAGGAATAATATCTATGGAATGCGCAGTCATGTAGATAACTTAACCTAAATGCGTGATTTTCATATGAATTCAAACTAGAAATAGGATCGGGTCGTGTTAATCATAGGTTGATGTATCTTGGAAATCATTTAACATATTAGCATTATCAGTTGTCAAAAATACATGAAATTAACTAGATTATTAATTGATAGTTGAAATAGATGGAAATAGGTAGAATCATGAATCCAATACAAGCATTCACATTCAATAAAACCAAAAATTTACTTGTTTTATTAGTATAGGTTAGAAGTAGTATAAGCAACAACAAAATCACTCTTTTGCTGTCACCATGCTTTGAATTTTAATAGCAGCTATTGAATTAAAAATTAGATTTTATTTCTCGTGGAAACGATACTCTTAACTCACAAATCTTATTATTTGTACAACAATCTTATATGCTTGCAGGTTTCACGTGAATAAAAACGAAATGCAAGAATCTAGATAGAGAAATGAACACCAATGCCTTTAAAAGTAGCTCCTTGAATAAGTGCAAAACCCACCATGAGAGCATTAGAAAAATTAGTGGCCGTAAATTTTGAAGAAAGAAAATTGACCGTTTATTTCTTGATAAGAAAAAGAACATGATGGTTGGGAAAAATAAATGGTCAAATTAATTATATATAGAGAAATTAATGGTTGTGACATAAATATATGTGATAAGTTTTCTGTCATTTATATGATTTTTTGAGAGATGTTTATATTTTCAAATTTTATTAGTTTCTTGTGTTTGTATATGATAATTTTAATTTTAAAATTTTCATAATTATAATTTTCATTTTTCTTCAACTAATCAATTATAATTTCAGGCTTTCATCAAAGCGATGCCTTAGACGATCGCCTACATTGCTTATGGTTGGATTTGTCCTGCTTCGATTGACCAAGCCATCATCTCTCCTCCGCCACCAATGGAACCGAAATCCGCCATCACAGCACCGCCATCCATGATAGAATCCAGCACACTTTCAGAAATGAAATCCACTAATTCAGGAAGTAATGCATTCAGGAGTTGTTGATTCGTTGAGTTTCTTGCAACTAAAGGTTTAAATTCCAATTTTATGTTCCCTACGGTGAGAGACAGAGACGTTGGAATAGTTTTGAGCAACAACACATTTTTCATTAACTACATCGCAATTTTCTAATCTTTATTCGTTTTTCTACTTACATTCTTGTCTTTAACATTCTATTGATTTGCACATCTTATATCGAATGATGAATTTCATCCAAAAAATCGTTACTATGACTTAAAAGAATTTATTTACCTCTCATGTTTTAAATAAGAAAAATAAATAACAAATATAAAAGTTTGATAAAATATTTGAGTGAAATATTTGGACAAAAATCATCTTTAGAAGAAAGAAGTGCTAAAGTAATTAGTGATTAAGAATAAATTAAAAGAAAGACAACTTGGTTGGAAACTAGTCGGTATTTCAGGACGATTTGGATAATCAAAATGCGAGAATGCAGGCTGCATGCTTCTCTCTTTTATACATTTTTTATTTTATAAATTGATAAATCAATATTTTATTTTATTGAAACCCTCAATTATTTAGCAATAAATCGAACACATTCTTCGTCATATCGGTTGTATATTTATAATATTTCAACCTTTACCCAAGCTTTTAAATTTCTTCTTTTATCTTTGGCTGGTAAAAGGTCAACTGCTTATGGTAAAATATAATGGAGATTCCTACATGCTTAAAATGTCATTTTCTTACATATTTATTTCCAAATTGAGTCTCCATTTTGACGAGAAAAATATAGTGGTTGTGTGATAAGTATATTTTATACACTTATTCAAAACTTTAAAATCATGATATTTAGTTGTTTTTTGGATGAATTATGGTCTAAATTATTGTATTTGGTGTTGATAGGTAAAATTCAATGATGGTACAAGAAATTGAAGGAAATAAGAAAAAGTTGACAAAATTGGAGAAAAAAAGGGCTAAGTTATAAGAGATTCAAATTTTGGGGACTAAAGTGCAAATACTAAAAAGTTGTGTTGGACCTCATGATGAAAATTTAAGAGTGCTCAGAGTCAATTGGATAAAGAAAGGCATCAAAATGATGAAATATAATCAAAGTACGATCACATATTAAGTTCCAACCAAAAAATTTTGACAACGAGACTCAAAATCTCTTCATACTCAAATTAAGACCCATTTTTGACATAACATATGATCAAATTTGAAAATAGTATCTGAAGCAAAGTTGTAGCCTTTTGAGTTAACTTTCCAACGCATTTTGAATCGCCTCAATTGAACAACGGACGACAAAGTTATGATGAAAAGATTAAATGCTATGCAATACAATCGAAGCAAACGACAGCGCCCAAGCGCTACGTTTCTGATTTTTTTTTTTCCCAAAAGTCAGCGCTCAGGCATCCAATCAAAGTGCCTAGGCACCTCGTTGCCATCAAATAGAGTTTTCAAGTGAAATTCATCTTTTTAAAAGTCCAACTCAACTAAAAATCTTCCAAAACTTGAAGAATATATAAATACAAACCTATAGAAGACAATTGGGGAATTCCACACATTAAGAGGCAAACATATGCAACTTGAGATTGAGAGAGCAAGATCAAAGAGCAAAAGTTAGGGATTTAAGACTTTGAAGATTGAAGAAGATTCTTGGTGCAAGATCCAATTCTTTTCATGATCAAGATTTCAAAACCCAGTTATGAACTCTATACCTTTTGTTTTTCTTCCATCATCATGAATAATTAAATTTATTATTAGGGCAAACAATGTAACCTTTTGTGACCCTTTATTTTTTTTATTCTAGATTCAAGTTCCTTTATGCATGCATATATGTTGATTTTAATTATGTTCTCACTGCTTTGAATTTTCTGGCCAATTATTCAATAATTCGTGAACAATAATTACGTAAAGGTACGGATTCTTTCTTTAAACCTTATATTAAAATTCGATAAATTAATATAACGTGTACAGATATTTATATTAATTACTATGGTCATATATGAATTCTTAGAACTATTATTTTGTTTAATTAAGTTCGATTCACATAGAAATATGATATTAAGGTAGTTAAAAAGACTCAATGAGAACTCGAAATGGGTAAATTGAATACAATATGAGAAATTGACCAGAACACTGCCTTAAATTTTATGAATCTTGATTTAAGATTTAAAGGTAATCAATAGGTGACAATGTCCCGCCCTAATATCCATTTATTATTTGTATTCTCAATCATTCTTTGTGTGTATCCACATACTTTCAAATAGTTGCATCAAAAATCACATCTAATTTTTTGTTTGTTTTCGATCAAATTAAAATTAGGAATAATTGAACCAATTGTTAAATAGTAGTCCTCGTGGGAATGATATCCAAACTTTTAAATGCACTTTATTACTTATTACGATTCGTACACTTACGGGATAAAAAATCGACAACATCGTGCTTGACATGTTTGAAACATGATGTTAGTATTTAAGCACAAATACGAATAATATAAATACACATTTTATTAAGCACAAATACGAACAATATAAATAGACATTTTATATGTATAGTAATAACAATATCTCGACCAATTTAGGTCCAAAAAATATCGATTATTTATTGTTCCTACAAGTAAAAAAGGTGTATGTACAAACAGATGTGTGTAGACTAATTATAAATTACTTTAAGACGATATGCCAGCAAAACTACATTTTCCTCCCAAAGAGAAAAAAGAAAGTAGATTAGACTAAAAATAAATTGTTACTTCTTAAAATCAAATCGCTCGATTCATTAATATTATGAAGTATTATGGCTTTGTAGAAAAAATGTATATTAGAATACAAAATAAATTGATATCTTCTATCAATATTCTTATGCACAAGTAATTGTACTTCATTTTCCTAAATATTTTTTCATATTATAAAAATATTAAGTATCTACTCATTTGCCTCAAATTACAATAGTTGACTTCTCTATAAGCTACTTGTATTTTGAATACAATTTGTACACTTTGCTGCTATTAAAAATTATTTTTTGAGAAGAGTATTTAGAATACGCAAGATGACTGGGTCTTTTTATTTAATTGAGTCACGATATAGGAGTTGTTTGAATCCCATTTTTTTTAAAAAAAATGTATTTTGAAATAGTGTTGTGATGAAGAATGTGTGGTTAAAAATATAAGGAAAAGTTTTGAATTTACTTGTAATATTATTTTATTAAAAATGTATGGTTGAAATGATGTCAAATTTTTGTTGAAAAATGTATTTTGAAGAAAAATTGGGCTCAAACAAGGGCATAGACAACCACAAAGACTAAAGACTCTATGGTCCTATATAGACTTTTAACAAAGGCATGTTTGGATGAAATTTTTTTGACGTAACATTATTGATCGTACTAGGATCACAATTTCAAAAGCTATGAAGTTGTCAAATATTTTATAGTTGTAAAAACGTAAATATTAGAAAGAATTTACAATTAGGTTACTTTTCTATTTTTCGTTTTAGATTATTTCTCCGCTTTTTGTATAAATACCTAATAGCATTCCAACAGACTCTCAATTTATAAATAGAATATTATGCATAATGAAGAACGTATTTAAATTTAGAGAGTAATTTTTTTATGCATTCTAACAATGCTCTCTATTTTGACTATTTATTTTATTTTTCCAATTAACATTTATTGATTTTTCCTTATCTATTACTTAACTTTATTTTTTTTATATGTAAATGGTCAATCAATTTAATATGATTTGAATAATTTAAATTGTAGAGTATTAAAATTTATAACTTGCTAAATATAATTATTGTTAATTAAGAATAGAGTGTGAGTTTGACTCTCTAAATCCTTTATTTTAAAAAGTTAAAGTAGAGTCTCTTAAAACTTATATTTAAGTATTAATTCTTTAAAATAAAGAGTATTTTGTGTTTAGAGAGTCTCTTGGTACTTAAAATTAAAACATAAATTATTGTATCTCATTGATCCGTGAGCTATTTACTCTACGACAACCAAGACAGAATTCTTTACCCTACTTTTCACGAGAAACAATAAATAAAATGTTTTTTAAGTTAGATTATATAGAGGTAGATAATAATGAGAAGACAAAGAATCCTATTTATTATAGAGTAATTCCATGTGTACAGAACAATAATTGCTAAAAGTTTCACAGAACTCTCATATGAGAGTGGACCTCATGTGAATATTTTATTGTAAAAAATAAACCGCCCACCCCATTGTGTGCGTTGTCCGTAAAAGTTCTGTAAACAATTTTTCTGTACATCTAAACTGGTTCTTTATTATGTTATATTGTCTAATTTAGTCGAATACCTTATACAGAAAATGCAGTTATTATCCTATAAAGAGAGGAAAAAGGAATTTCTATTTTTTTAATCCCTCAAGTAGAAGACATTTACTCGTTTTTCCCCATTCAAACTCATCCTCCAAATCAAAACGAAAGGGCATTCTCAATTCAACTCATATTTAATTGGTCGATAAATAAATACAAATTAAAGAATTTTCTCATTTTCTGAAATAGTAAGGATTCACAGAACGTCTTTTTCCAAGAAGTTGAGCTTAAACTTCAAAATATCTACTTTTCAAACGCATCCCCCTTAATACACACACACACACACACACACACACAAACTTCATAATTAAGCAATACAGAAGTTAGAGTTGACCCCAAGTTTTATTGGGAACAATACTTAGTTCGTTATTTCTTGTCTCGTCTCAGCACCAATGATCTCGACCGGATTTTCAAAAGCCTCGACAGAAAGAGGGAAGGTCACGTGAGCATTTTTGAGCTGCAACAACTTCTTGATAGAGTTGGAAACCATGCAACCCTAGAAGAGCTGCAGATACTTGTGGGATCACCAACTCTTGATTATTTTGAGTTTTTCTTCTTCTACGAGTCTGTAATACTTCCGAAAATAAGTGAAAATAAAGAAGGAAAATATGACGGGTTGGAAAGTGACTTGCTTGAGGCCTTTAAGGTTTTTGATATAAATGGGGATGGATTTATATCATCTGAAGAGCTTCAAAGTGTGTTATTAAGATTAGGGTTATGGGAAAATTGTAATGGGGATTGCAAAAATATGATTAAAGTCTCTGATATAAATTCAGATGGGGTTCTTGATTTTGAGGAGTTTAAGAATATGATGTCCCTTTCTGATTCTTCCAAGGGTTTATTGTAAAATATTGAGCTTGTTTTGACTCTCTCTCTCTCTTCCAAAAATTATATTGTATAATATCAATATGAGATGCAGCCATCCATATTTTTCCTTGGTATTTTCACTTTTCATCAAAATATTTCTTAGAACGTGCCGACCTTTCATTGATCGGGCTACATCTTTGATTCATGAAGGCAAATCGAGAAGTCAAACGAAGAGAAAGACGAGTGAGACCCAAAATCTCTTGATAAAAGCATGCGCATTTGAGTTATGAAAATGCTCGTTATAGCCCCTTTTCAATTGATCCACAATCATTGATCTTCATCAACGGTCCAGATGAGTTGCCAAGATACCGAAATTCGGGTGAAGACAAAAAAGCCAATCCTTGTGTGCTAAGTGGACAGCAAGTTAAAAACGTTTTTCCATTAACAAAAACGTGTTTTGAGTTTTTGAAAACATATTTTAATAGTGTCATGTGTCTTTCTCACATGATGTAGCTTTTGTTTGCTCATGTACTAGGTCATTGCTGGCTACGTTACTCATTGTGTCAATTTTCATGATTTGTTTCCAAGTCTAAACGCTTCTCATAACCTTCTGGATATGAATGTTGTAATTTACTTTACAAATTTTGTTATTGTAATTTCAAATATATAGAGTGATGATCACATTATTTAGAGGAGTAAGATGTTAAAATGGGATAATATGTTTGTACTATTATGTTCATTATCTTTAAGTCAAATTCATTCTTTTTTTTTTTTGTACACCGGGCATATCTATTTCTCAAAAATTCGATGACATGCATGTCGAGGCAAAAATGTAAAGATTCCAGTTTATTTATGATCACGAACACTTACATGTACATGCATGGAACAAAGAGCAATGTCCCTCACATGAAATAGCGTTCTTAAGGATGCAACCTATTAGTACACTATGGGTAATGGCTTTTGAAGAAGGAACCAAAGCATGAAAATATAGAATGAACAATATCATCAAATATCATCTTCTTCACTGACCTCCTCGTTGCTGGAAAAACACTTCCCTTCTTGAGCTTGAACCTTGAATCCTCCACCTGCAATGTTGCCGCAGGCCCAGCTGTTGCCACCACCGTTTCTGCTTTCTTCATGTTTAACGTAATTGATTAGATGATCTTCTTCTTCTAGTTGTTGAGGGGATAATATTTTCAATAATGAGTTTACTGATTTATATAAAACATAAAGAGGAAAGAATTTCTAGAAGACTGACTATGATGATTGATAACAAATTAATTTGTGCTAGACGGTCATTGATTTCATCTTAAAAGATCAACTTTTTTACTTTATTAAAAGGATTAGAATAATTTTTTATATGTTAATTACTGGTTTTCTTCTTATTTTTTGATGGCACAATAATTTTAATACAATAATCGTTGCAAACTATAGTCAAAATAAAACTCGAAATACAAGAAATTCATTTTTTAATATTTAAATTGAGAAATGATTTATTAAGTACCGTTACATAGTTTATAATAAGCAACATTGAAAAGACATATCAATTAATTGGTTGATAAGTTGATGTTCGGTGGATACCAGAATTAAATTTAATTTGTTGATTGATATGTCATATCATCATTTGCTTAATATGAGCTAAATCATATTGCTTAGCAGATATATATATATATATATATTGACCAAATGAGCTACTTTATTCTTATATTTAAATGATGATAAATGTTATCTTAAAATGAAATGGGATGGGGAGACCAAGTTGCATATGGGAATTGACTCGACTTTTGAATTCCCAATCAAATCTTTGTCACAGATTTGGTTGTCTAGGTGTCAAATTTCGATTGCGACTCATCCAATTTAAATGAAGAAAACAAGTTAACACATGCATTCTCACTTCGTATTCTTGGGAAAAATCTAATATGCCAAGTAATAACTATTTTTTCTGATAACAAGCACGAGTACGAGAAAAGGTCGATATACGCATGTTGTCATATTGATACATAAAAAAATAAATATATAATAATAATAAATAAATAAATGGAGACTAGAAATGTTATGGATGTCTAATAAAAATCTTCAAAATTAAAATATTTATATATTTTACTTTATGTTTATATTTTAAATAGAATTCATATATTTTATCTTCAGTTTTCAATTTTGAATGTAAAATGTTTGAACTAGAGAAGTGAGAGCTTCATGTTCTAAGATAACCTCAAGTTGTAATTTATAACACTACTACCAGTGAAAGAAAACGCATATAAACTAAAATTTACTTTTCTTTTAAACAGTGTATACAGAACTTACTATTTATGAATAAAAGAATAAGAGGAACTAAGGAAATTTAGTAATTTGCTAATGAACTTGCTACATGGCTACACTAGATTGAAGAAGAAGAAGGAGAATGCCGAGACTGTTGTCAGAGTGCAAAATAGTGGCCTATGATGCACTGAAATTTCTACTAAGGTTGTGTGTTGCTATCGAGACACTGCGAAATGGTGACTTATGATGCATTAACACTCCTTAAATACTATGTTGCATATATCCAATGAGTCACATGCCATGTTCTTTAAATTCTTTAAACTCAAAAGATAACTTTAGAAACATTTGTCAGACAATATGCAATGTGCAGTCTTCTATATTAAAAAGTACAAAAATAAAAAATAATAATATATAGATTCTTAAAATTTTAAATTGATGTATTTCCAAGGTGTTCGTATTCGTATTCGTGATCTTGATCTGTTTTTTCAAGAATTTCTATGGATGTGTATATGCAACGTTGTGAATGGAAAAATGGCAGTGCTTGTTGGCTGTTGTGGAGAAAAGGGCAGCAGACCAAGAGCCGGGAAGGCAGGGGGCTGTAGGAATTATGGAGGCAGACACAAAAGCAAAACAAATGTTTTTATAAATTTAAAAATTAGTTTCATTAGCTGTTGCCTACAAGGAGAAAACTATTAATAATTAAAGAGATCTACTACATAAGGTACTCAATTAATGCTAAGCATAAAAAGTAGGTCTCTAGCACTGATTTTTTGGCCCCATATAAATTTTAACATTTCATTTTTGTAGAAATTGGGTTCCTATCAAACTACATTGTCCTGTGACATTAAATACATAGAATTCTAGTTGAAAAATTAAATATCAATTGGGGCATGAGATGGGTGGATCGGTGAGGTAGTCGAAAACTTTTAAGGGGGTTCTTATACTTCATTTGACAATGCATTTATATCATTCTAATATTTGTACTACCAGTTCTACTACAATCTACAAAAACTCTCTATTTCTAGTATTGACCTATTCTTTATGGGAGGAAATTAAGATTTTTTTTTTTTTTTTTTAAATATGAGAGTCATCTCAATTTTGATTCATCATTCTTCACTTTTTTTCCTTATGTAAGCTAGGGTAGCAATGTATCGATTCCAGCTAGCTTGACCCTATAGACGAGCCGGGCTTTGCTTTTGTCCAAATTCTAGAATCGGCTCAGCCCTCTGGCTTGTGGTTCTCATGAGTAGTGCCGGGTAATTTTCTTTTAAATAATTAATAAAATAAGCCCAAAATGAGTATTGTTTAATATAGAAATAAAAGAAGTTCAAAAATGAGGAAAAATACGAGCCAGCTCATGAAAAAAATTTGAACTCGACTTAATCCATAGTTTTTCTAAAAACGGGCTGTAGTAATCAATGAGTCAAGCTGAGCCCACGAATAGACAAGCTGCCATCCCTATCTAGAATTTTTGTAAGATTTCACAAATTTCAATCATATCTATAAGGATACTTGTTGACAAGGAAGTTGATAATAAAGTATCCTTATTAATGAAACAAATATGAACCTTGCTATAGGTACAGGGATTTAAATCTCAGTACCTATCGAACACTCACATTCAAAGGCGGGAATTTTTTTTTTCAATATTTTACACACGGGCCCACTCTCATGTGAGTGAGAATTCAAAAATCTGGCAAAAATTTTCTGTACTTTTGAAGAATTTTTGAACAAATAATTTACCTATGAATTAAGGTTCTTTCATTCTATTAAATGATAAGACCTTTCCGTCCAAAATTTCAATCATATCTACGAATGATTCCATGTGCAAATTTCTACCCTAATAAGATTGTAGAAATGATTCTTTTCAAGATCTGCTTTCATCGTGTATTTAAGGTCATATAACATTTTTGATTTGAAATACAAAAACATTTGAGGAGTGGAGCTCGACGCGATGTAGTCATTTTATTTTTTGCGAAATATAACAATACTTTTAGATTAATTTTATGAAGTAAAAGGGAGAAAAATTCATGTAGCATAAGTTTATATTGATTCAAGAACCACAATAAAATTAAAATACATGTAGCATAAGCCCTTGTTTGAACTCTATTCTTTAAAAAAAACGTATTCTTAAAAAGTGTTTTGACATCGTTTGAATCACACATTTTTCAATAAAATAATATTACACACAAATCAAAAAAATTTCTTATTTTTTTACCACACATTTCCCATCAATATACTATTTAAAAATACATTTTCTTCCCAAAATGGGGCTCAAACAAGGACTAAGTTTATCTTGACATGAAGGATAAAATTACCAATGTTTTAAAAATTGACCTAAGCATCGACCTAGAAAAAAATAAAAGATCAAAGGTCAAAGGGTGGAACCGAGGTCGAGTCGGATTCAAAGTAAATACAAATTCATTTTTGTTATTTAGATTCATTATTATATAATTAATCTCGATGCTTCAAAACTTAACAATTAATATATTAAAATAGTTTACTTTGTTAAAATCAAAATCTTTAGAGTTTATAGAAAATGATGTCTAACATTATTATGTTAATAATGAAGTGAATTTAAATTAAATTTAAAAATTTCTAATAAATAAAAAACTGAGGTGAGTTTTTTAATTTTACTTTATTTGGGAACTAAAATCAAATGAAACTTGAAAGGAAGTGGACAAAATACCAGCGGACATCCAATCCCATATCGAAACTTTTTCTTGTAATTAAAAGGAAGTGGCTCTATAAAAGCAAACCAGCAGGCAACTGATGGCTGAATTTGATTAATGGGCTTCAAATATTCTATGTCAATTGTAATAATATTGAAATTTACACTTCAAAATTATTAGGAAATGTATGATCTTATTCGTTACAGTATTTCTCATTATTGTGTCAATTACACAAATAACCAAGAAAATTTTTTCTCAAACAAGATTATCTATGAAAGTCCAACTGAATTCCTCCTGTAGTTCATATAGAAGACAACATGTCCAAAATGAGGGGAACAAACATACTTAAGATTAAAAAGCAGATCTTTTTGGGCATTGGCATGCCAACAGTTACTTGGACTTAGGAATAAAGTTGTCTCCTCTTTCCGTATTTATTCAAGGATCAAACCTAATCTCGTGTGCGTGTGCGTATATTGTGTTCATCTGCAACATTTTCTTTTTTTGACTTTTTAAGGGTATATATATTTTTAATTTTCCATAAGATTAAAGTTGAAGACACCTAATTAGTGAATGTTACTAAAAAGTTGAGCCAAGATAAATTGAAACACTATTTTTTTCCCCACAATATGTGGTTTTAATTAACTTTACAAGTCCAGCTATATTCCACAAAAAAAACACACCATTTCTCACTCTCAACTTATAGACTTTAAATTGGAAAAATGCCCATGCCTCATGATCTTTATAATTTCAATTTAAGGAAAAAATAGTTGCGGAAATTTTTTTTAAATCCGATAATTGCTACTAAATGAAAGATTTATAGAATTATGATTTTGATCCAACGAACAAAGATCTGACATTTTAGACTTGTAAATGATTTAGATTCATATATCATAGATTGGAATTGTTGTTTCATAATCTTGTATCGTTGTTTGTGTTGATTTTTTTTTTTCCCAAAAAATGGAAGTATTGGAGGAAGGAGCGAAAAATATAGTTTTAAAAGAGACTTGATACAGAGAAAAGGAGGGAAAGAGGCCAAGCGATATATTCAATTGAGACTTTTGAAAATTTTGATAAACCTTTTTTTAGTGGTGAATTTCCTGAATTTTTTGTAGATCTATAGCCTTGTATAAAATTAGTGAAAGTCTGTCATCGATTTTTATAGACTTTCATTTTAAAATAATAATGAAAATTATATATATATATATATATATATATATAATAAAAAAAATTTAATATTCAACATTATTAATATAATATACCCTTAAAAATAAATAAATCAATCAATATATTTAAATTTTATTACAAATTTACCATTTAAATTTTATAATTAAATAAAAATAGATATTTTCCACACAAAAAAAAGAATGAAAAAGGGGGCAAGAATAAGTTATAAGAATCCAATTAATTTTTTTCATAGAAAATAGAGATAAAACAATAAGAGAGAGAGAGAGAGAGAGAGATATAATCAATAGAAAAAAATTCTAATCATAACTCTAACGTTCGTAGAAGAAAAAATGAAAAAGAAATAATAATAAAAAAAAAAAAGAACATATCATTTTTTTCTTTTGTAAAAGTCTCAAAAATTTTGTAATTAATGAGAGACAAAATTTTAGATTTTATACGAATACTTTTTTGCTTAAAGCCACATTTGAGCCACATTTCTTCAAAAAAATATATTTGTAAACAGTGATTTGACATTATTTTAACTACACATTCTTCAATAAAATAATAGTACACGTAAATTCAAAATTTTTCTTTATTTTTAACCATACATTTTTTATTAATACGCTATTGAAAAAATATTCTAAGAAAAATAATGTGACTCAAACAAGGGCTAAAAGTCAATACTCCAGAAAATTTTATAAAAGTCTCTAAAATTCATTAAAATTTGGATAACCCAAGACTTATAGAGATTTTTCAAAAATTTTAATTTGAATACACCATGATTTTTAGAGACTTTTTATAAATCTCAGTTGAATACACTAATACTTTTAGAGAGTCTCAAAAAGTTTACATTGATAATCCCTAAACTTTTATTTTCCACAAAGTCATTAAAAGTCTCAATTAAATAAGTATACGTCTTAATATTGTTAGGGAATTAAGTGTAATGCTACTATTTAACACTATTAATGTTTAATATCAGTCTAAATGACTGTATTAGTGACATTAAATTATAAGTTCAATTAACTATAAGAAATTATGGCTCATCTAGTAGGACTTATGATATGCAGACACATGTTCAATACCATTTGGTGCAGATAGTATTATGCGGGAACTAAAGGCGTTTAGAGTCCATCAGATTATCTTCAAGAGACTCTATTTTAAAAGAGCACATTTTATCATTTTGAAAGCATATATGAATTTAGATAGTTAAAATTTTGAAGTACTCCAACAAATACTTTATATTTAACACACACTTTTACTACTCTCAAAAAATATTTATTATTTTTTTATCTTTTATTTTAACTAGTTTTTCAATAAATTATTTTATTCTTTTCCTACATTAGAAATTAAAACACTTTGAATACATTTAATTATAGAGAGTGAATTTGGAGAGCCTAACACACTCTTTAAATTAAAATGTTAATTTAAAGAGTTTATTAAAGCATGATTTGAAAGTTTGACTTTTCAAGATATAGAGCATCTTATATTTAAATAGTCTCTTGAAGATGCTCTAACATAGATAGTTAAAAGTTGATGGCTTGTAAAATTAGATTGTTTCATCCAATTTTTCTAGATGGACAAAAGATATGTACTCATTTTCAATTGGGAAAGGTGGTTGAAATTGGTTTAATACATTGGTTTAAATAAACTTTGACCATAAAAATTATTTCTCGATCACAAATAAAAAATTTTATAGATCACAATTTATATGTCCGTCACAAATTTTTTTATATATTACAATTTATTTACTGATCACAAATCATAAATTTTATAAATCACAAATTATATCACAGTCACAAATTATAGAATTAATTAGTCATAATTACATATTTTTTTAGGTCATGTATTATTTTTTGGTAAAAAATCAACCAATTTATTGATCACAATACTCAAAAACTAGTCACAAACTTGTAGTTCTACTCCTCCACCACCACCACCACGCCACCATTACAGCCGTCGTCGTCGCCATCACCACCACCACCTCTCATCGTCGCCACAGTCGTCACCACCATCCCGTCATCACCAACAACACCACCACACCACAACAAACCACCATGACACCAACACCAAATCACATTGTCGGCACTGTTGCAAACCACCAACACTGTCAGCGCTACCACTATTAACAATCGCATGTGCACCACCAACACCAACAGCGCAAGATAGTGCTTGAACAAGGTGAACAATAGCGCAACGCCTATGAAAGGTGAACAACAACGCAACAACAGTGCCTGAACAAATCATACCAACAGAGAGACAGGTGCAGAAAACTGTTCGCGAAATTATTTCTTTCAATTTTAAACCACCGCAAGTGTACGGTTCGTTAACAAGTAATAAAGTGGATTCAATGAGTCCGAATATCGTCCCACAGAGATTGATTAGTTCAAATTTTATCTACCTTGGCCTTAACCGAAACTAAATTACCAAAATGGATGTAGACCTAATTGAACCTCAATTATGCAATTTTTGATTTATGATTAGATTGAAATTAATATGCAAAACAATAAATTAAACTCGAGAATGAAATCTAAAAGTTGAGAACGCACTTGTTATAATTATTGGGAATGAAATACGCTAGGATCACGAATTCCAATGCAATTATCAATTTAAAACCTAGTTTCACAATACGATAACACATTTCGATTTTGACGAATCAATGTTCTTAAGTCTATTCAATACTCTCTCTCGAGATGTATCAAACCTATTTCTACACACCACCGATCTATATTTCTATGACAAGAGCATATGTAAAAATGCATAAAATTTTATGAACAATTAAAGATTCACATAGAGCATAGCGGTATATTTCTATCCACTATCGGACCCTACGATGATTTATACTATGTCAAATCTATTCCAATTCTCTCTAATGCAAGAATAAATCACTTAAATTCACACAATTATGAGCTCTTAATTGCGAAAACATTTAATTGCATATAAATCATTCAACATAATAGAAATTGTGTTTTATATCAAATTGCAAAACTAGAATATTAAACTTCAATTCACATGGTTCATCGATCTCCTAGCATAAATAAATCTAGCCTAGCATGCTTAAAATAACAAAATACATCAAAATTTGTATATAAGACATCACCGGGTTGGATAAATCTTGAAGTTCTTCGTGCCAAACTTTGTTCTTACGCTCAAATCCTCTTCAAGAGTTGTTTTTCGGCCTCCAATTACGTTCTGGGCGTCTCTGGAATGTTTTTGGTATTTATATGCTGTGGAAAATTAGGTTACCATAGGTATTTCAATCGTACAAGGAAAGAAAATTTTTGCGCCGAGTTTGTACCATGCGACCGCATGGTTTTAATCCGTGCGGCCGCATGGTTATCACCTTTTTTTTTAAACCCTGCATCACTTCGTGCGGCCGCACGATTTTTCTACCATGCGACCGCATGGTAGAAATCATCTTTCAGTTCCTGCAATTTGGTCCCTTCACTTTAATCTTCCACTTTTTTACATCTTTTCTTCATTCTTCACATTCCATCATCCCAAAATGTCATCAATTCATATTTGGCACACTCAATTTCTTGATTTGTTCATCGGGTCAACTTTTGAGTAATTGCATCTTGGTCCTTGAACTTTCACTTTGTGTCATACACTTGTTATTGCTTTTCTGTCACTGGTGATGCGCCTGTCACTGTTTGTGATGATCGTTGGTACTGGTGTAGGCTGGGGACGGGTTTAAGAGAAAAATGAAATGACACAAAGATGAACAGGGTTTTGTGGGGGTTGGGGATAGGTGGGTATGGGCATGGGCATGGGTATTGAATTAAATTACTTGAATTTAATTTTATATTATTAAAAAGTTTAAATTTTCTGATTTTTGAATAGAAAACTTTCAAATTTGATTTTTTAATTGAGAAAATAAAATGCATGAATAGGTGTAATTTTCACTATATATATTTATATTGTTTTATCTGTTACTACCCAGTTACAAAATTCTTACAATTCACCATTCTTTGTTATATTTTTGTACTTTCAATAAAAAATAAATGTTCAATATATATATGAATGATTTTCTTATAAAGAGAGTTCACATTGGTCATTCAGTAAACTTAGTCATTTGGAGTCATCCCATTACGAGATATGGTCCTCAATCATGGAAGACAAGTGTCTGAGTCCATTATTATCTTTTCTGAGGTAATATTGTCTTAAGAATGAATAGTATCTTGACTCGACCAGATTTATTTTCTATATGTCATCTATCTACATTTCATTTTTTACTTGCTACTTTGGTTAGTGGTAAGTCTTCAGTCTGCTCGTTTGTTTGCACAATAAAATTTATATAGAATATAATCATATGCTCATTTTTTCGAACAAAAGCCGTAGCCCAGTGATATGGAAAAGGAATGTGAATTTTAAGGTGAATTAGTATTCCTTGAAATAGTATACCTTGAAATATGAATTTTAAGGTGTAAAATAATCATCTTGCAAATGACAATTTTGTGGAATAGTCTGCTATTTATCTAATTTTTTTTATTATTATTATTATTATTATTATTATTATTATTATTATTATATATATATATATATATTTTTTTTTTTTTGGGGATAAATACGTTTTCTCATCCGATTGAAATATAAAGAAATTGATCGTGATTTTGACTCAAATGGGTAAGGAATGGTTTTCAACTCTTTGTGGATTAAACCTGGATAATATTTATAAGGTTGCATATCAAGTTCATAAAGAAATATAATGTTGACATTATTTAATTAGTATTGTGACTCTGGCAATACTTTTAAGTATTTTCATCGAGAGCTGAGATCCGTTCCCCAAAATTTGCTATCCATCAATGAATAATTATTTTTGCATTAAAGTGTCACCTAGTTTTAAGTACAATTGGCAATAAGAAAAAAGTTAGATATGTTAATTAAAAATTATGTGTCAATCATTTATTGGGTAGACATCATATATTTAATAGCAGATCTCAACACTCTTTCATCGACAACGTGTTTTGCTATCTTTTAGGAAGTCAGATCAGTTATGATAGTATGAGATGATTTTAAAAGTAATGCCATATACTATGAGATATAAACGATTTTTTTAAGGCAATACATTGGAATGACGATGACGGCGTTGATGGAATAATTAGTGTCTGCGTGAAATGTGAAGATTCTAGTGGACTAAAAAAATACTATCAACTCAGAGAAGGAAAAGGAAGAATTTCTATCTTTGCTTAAGGAGTTAATTCATGTGTTTGTGTGGTAGAAATTCAAGAATTCGTACCAAGTAGATACTTCCGTAGGAGCATAATTGATTTATTGAGACGAGAATCTATGATCGATCTAAAGTATCACTGCCAGATAAGTCATTCTAAATTCTCGATGCGAAGAAATGCCCTATCCTGGTTTCCTTTGTTTATGGTTAACTTGTTGCTTATGCACTTAAAAATGAATTTGTGCTATGATGCCATTACCTCTTGGGTCCGTGATATGGAAGAGAAATATGAATTTGTATTCTTTGAAATAGTATACCTTAAAGGTATATGTTGGGCTGTGATGCCAATTACCTCTTGGGGGAATGATGAAATAATGGGCTAAAGCCCAAAAACGTTTTGTTAGTATCTAGGCTCTCGCTCGATAATGTGACTTGATCCAAAACCCGGGCTCAAAGTAAAATCGTGTTTTTGTGGCGTGGCATTTTGTTGTAGCCTACAACCATTTCCTTCTATTCATTATGGAGCCATTTGGATTGTTAGATGATAACTTGATCAATGGCTGATTGTAGGAATATAAATGTTACCCTTTGGTTGCCATATTTATTCATACTGTCATTTTTCGTAGTTGTTTGAGTGTGATTCTTTGAGAATCTTCTTCTTTCCACTAATATGTATTCTTCCAATCTCTGATTGGAAGTGTTTATTTGTGTGAAATGTTTCTTAGTGAAAACATAGACTCAATGTATAGAAAAGGATTAGTGTGAGTCTATTACCTTGTGGCTTCCTTTAGTCGATAGAGGAATGCTTTAAGGTCTTCCAGTCGGATCTTTTGGTCACACAGATGGGTGCAGTCCTAGTTTTATTGTGTCTAAGTCCCAAATGTAATGATCTTGACTTTGATGCCTTCGATCTGAGTCTTTGAAAAGGTTAAATAAGTTTACATTTTGTAGCTTGGTTTTTATAAAGTATTTTTGAGTATTCTTGTATATTTGGTTCGATACTTGACATAACAGTGGTGTTACAGCCTTGTAATTGGCTGTTTTGGGTAAATCGAACCTTGTGCTAGTTGCATACAGTAGATCTTAAGAATATTAGGGGTCGTAAACCCTGGATCTAGTAAATCTGAAGTGGATCTAAAATGTTTCTTGGTGAAAAATATTGTTGGCGTTGTGATCTATTCATCTTCTTCGGTGTGGATTGTTGTGTTTTGAGATCTGTAGGTGGTCAAGTGAAAAGACCACCACCTTAGTTTACTCTCTCAAACTTTTCTCTCCTTTCGTTTGGAATTTACCATTTCTTAACTGATATTCTTTTGATTGATTTCTCTTCAGTGTTATTATTGAGGGATAAATTGTTATATGCCCGTTTCATTTTCTTGATTGCTGTATCTTTGTGATTTTGTACTTTATGTTTTTTTTTGGGGACTTTTTACAAAAACTCTGTCCAACACTCTGGCTCAATCTGAGATCATGAGTCATACGAAATCCTGGTAGAGCTGAGTAGTTGATCTTTAAAGAGTAGCTTGTATCGATCATGTTGTGCACATTCACGTACTTCTGCTATAATTACATGATACTTTTTTGTTCTGTATATGGTATCTGAGTGTAATGCACATGATGTAAGGGATTCAACTCATATAATTATCATCTCGTGTACTTATCTTTTATTCTTTAAAGAAATCTTCATTATCCTGTTTGCATGTTAGAATCTGCCTTTTGTTTTCCCAATGTGATCAATCTTCTATCTCTGAGTGTGAATTAATATGATTGATAATATGACTACCACTAGTTTTGAACTTAGGGTCTTTAATGGGAAAAGAGATTTTGCTATATGGCAAATTAGGTCTGGGTATCGGGTGGGTCGGTCCGGGTATTTCAATACCCAGAACCACCCATTATACTTCGGATATTTCGCAAATGAAATCGTTCTGGTCTTTGTAAATGTTGTAACCAAACCCGAACTCAAACCGTGAGTTCTGATTTGATTTTGGCTCTACGGATAACATTTTTATATGCATTTATTTAATAAATATTTCACATAGACCCTTTTGGTACATATACCTAATATGTTGCTACTCGAAAATATATGTGCAATGGAAAAAATCTAATTAAAAAATCTTCAAAAAGCAAAAATTGGATATTAAAAGTCATGAATATATGAGAAAACTAAAAATGAAAAATAAAAAATGAAATTATAATTTGAGAATAAATTACTTTTCTTAATAAATCTTATTCAATCTCTAAGAGATTCATACTAAGCATATAATTTAATTATGAACAATACTTGAATTCTTCTCCTTGTAAAACAAATTGATATAAAAAATACTAATTAAATACAGAGCTAGCTAATATATTATCAAAAAATCATGGTCCACATATTGAGCTTTCTCTATTCGAATAAAAAATAAATATTTAAAAAGAGAACTACGAACTTAAGAAAACAAAAAGGTACAGCACAGTGCAAGCAATGAATATATCAAATTCAATTGCCATACGTTATGAAAAAATTAAAAAAAAAATCACTTAAGTTTATTAATAATACAAGAAAGTAAAAAGCTTGAATTGCAAAAGACTTTGATTCATCAACTTATATTACAATCTGTTTGAAATTTTTGGGCTTATAAAAAGCTCAAATGGTAAACATTAACATATCTTAACCTCTGAGATACAACAATCTGATATAAGGTGAGATGTAAAAAATTAAGGACCAAACTTATTTTTTAGGGTTAAAGTTTAAAGTTTTAGACTAATTACAATAAAAATTAGGATTTTTAGGTTTTACATGTTTTTCTAGCCAATAAACTATATATATATTTATTTATTTATTTATTTATTTTTGAAAATCAGTTCCATTCGGGTACCCATGGTTCTGATTTAAGAACCAAGAATCGAACCGAACCCAGATGGTTCTCAATTCCGATTCCTAATTTATTTTTTTGGGAACCGGACCGGAACCTCCGATTCCAATTCGGCTTCGGTTCAGGAAATTCAGTTTCGGTTAAAATGCTCAAGCCTAATGGCAACAAAAGATGAGGGAGGTTTTAGTACAATGGAAAGCCTCTAAGGCTATAGCTGGTGAATTCCCTACAACAATGACAGCTGATTAGAGAACTAAATCTGATGAACTAGCATATACCTCAACTATCCTTCATTTGTTTGACCAAGTGTTAAGGAAGGTAGGAAAACTTGATAACGTTAAGTCTTATGGGATAAACTTGAATAATTATATTTAGTTAAGTCATTACCTAATAAATTGTTCCTCCTAGAAAGGTTTTTTAGTTTCAAGATAGACTCATCAAAAGACTTAGATGATAACCTTGATATTTTTAATAAGTTGGTACAAGATATCACTAACACCGGGATAAGATATTTGAAGAATATAAAGCAGAGTACTCCTTAATGCCATACCAGAGGCATATAGAGATGTCAAAACTGCCCTCAAGTATGATAGGGACACTTTGATTCCTGATGTTGTGATAAATTCTTTAAGAAACAAAGAGTTAGAACTTAAAACTGAAAAACATCTCTCTAGATCCTTCTGCTTAAAGGAGTGCACTTCATTTGAATTTGGTGGACTCGAAATGGTGGGAAGAACATTATAGTAAATTTTTGAATAATATCATTCCATGACATGATTCTCCCGATAGGTAACTAACGGAGCTAATTCTCTTGTACCATCATTTAAGGTTTGAGGGAAAAGTTCATTTGAAACGCATCTACTAATATCCTCTCTTGGCTAGTGACTTCACACAGCTTGTATATACTCATGTGGGTTTTTTTGTAGCTTTTTCAAATAACTTGATGTCCTAATGATTCTGAAACAGGTTGATGACATCCTCTCAAAGGTGAAAATTGTCTTGTCCAAAACGAGGGTAGATGATAGTAGATTGCACAGGTTCAAGAACTGGATTCACATAATTCTTGACTAAAATTGGGCCTTCGTTGATGATAACCCTCTTCTGAATTGGTTGTGGCAATTTAATTTGATCTTAAAGCAGATCGTGATTCTGATTTTCAGCCATTTTTCTTTGCTTCTCTCTTTTCTCTTATATGTTGCTGAATATTCTTTGATTTTGGGATCTATTGAAATGATATTGATCTCGTCAAAATCTTGCATATACTATTGACAACCTGAAAAGAAGAAAAACACATGAAAATGAAATAATGTGATGAATAACCTAAAACAAAAATGAAAAGCGAATCTAATTTCAACTAGCAAATTACAATTAAACAAACTATTCCCATTAGATATGTCAAGAACTTGTTTGGACAAAACTCGTAGGCGTACAAAATCATCAAAAGTAATAATATCATATGTTGAGTTATCATCTCATGAGGAATAACTGCTAGTTATAATGCACTAGTTTCTATTAAATTCGATTTTTGTAACAGAAAGGAGTTGATTGTCAGTAATTTCCCATATTAAGCTATGAATAGTGTAAATAAAGTATTGTTATCAAATTATGAGATGAATGTATCATATTCAGAATCGATCTATTGGCATCTATTTTTGATTCTCGAATTATGTAGTTTAGTAGTATTGTTCAAGTAGTCGTGACAATCGATAATGCCATGTTGTTCAATCTTTTTTCAAAGATAAATCAAATCTAAACTAAGCACGATCCCATCCGATCCTATTCATAGTCCGAGTTCATATGTAAAAAGATGCATTCAATCACATGATTATCAAATAAGATCGCACACGCCACAAATGTCATTCATAACATCTGTTGCCCATATGTCAATTATGCAATGTTTTAAACCTATTGTAAGTCTCTCAATGCTACAATAAGCAACAAGTTATCTAATTAATATTTAAACAATCAAATAAAAAAAGTTATTAATGGTTTAATTTATAAATAAATAGAAATGAGTTGGTGGATAAGTGGAGAAAACTTGTGAATCCATTGAAATATATGGTTGAAAATTAAGAAATTTGACCTTTTATAACTGACATAAATTTTGCCAAATGGTGGCTTAATTTCAACTGATATATATAAATTACCCAAACCAAACTTGGGTTCTAGCTCCCTTGACCTTAGAACTAGAATCTCAATCCTAAACATCGAATAAACCGTGACATTAGGATTATCTTGCATGTAATCTCTCGATTCAGCAGTTTTTTCTTGAAAATCTGTATAATAAGTGATGTAGGAGGACCCGAGTCGAGTGACGCTGATCTGTCAAATAATTCGTTGATGGCGCTGAGATACCATGAGATGGCGGATAAGCGCAAAAATGGAAAATAAATGCAATCTTTCCTTAATTGGGGTAATTTTGACACGTCTTTGGTAATTTGATCATAACTTTGGCTACGATTATCAGAATCGCTATTATGACCCCAATTTGAAAAGCTCTCTTTGGCACGCACGTTGTGGCCACCCAGCTATACTCGGTGGACGTCAATTTCAAGCCCAAAATTTGTTGTTTTCCTTTCTGAAATTCAATTTTTAGTTATTTTTTACTATTTATGGTAATATTTCGTTTTCCTTTTTCTAGACGTTAGAGAATCCGAATTGAGCCAAATTTTTGGTAACTTACTTCTTTTATTTCATATTTTATTTTGGTGTGATCGTTAGGATTTTTCTATTTTTGGTAATTTTCGATAATTACGTATTTTGCAGCTATTTAACTCGGCTTGTGAATTAATTTTCGTCATTTTTGATTATTAATAATATTAAGTGTAGTTTTTAGAGAATTCTCTCTGTTTTTTACATTTCTTTCTTCTTTTTTCTTGCGAATCGTCTATTGTAACTAGCCTATAGGATAATCGTTATCCTACCCGACATCAGTTGGTATCAGAGCGTCAGTATTTTCCTGGGGTGAGATTTCCATCAGTTACAATGGCTGGTAGATGTGGTCGTGGTCGTCGATGGAAAGTTTCAATCGAGGAAGTCCCACATCGTGATCGCAATGTTAAGGATGTGACGACTGAAGATTTGCAAAGACAAGTTGCGGAGTTAACCCAATGTTTGGCGGAACAAGAGTTCGGTAATCATGATGTAGAGGGTCACGATTCTGATACCAGTTTCAAAAATGTGTATCACAATCGTGCTCGAGTCTGGGAGCGTCGTAGATGGGAGGATCGCCATGTAGACCTCGATTTCAGAGTGGATCTGCCAAAGTTTACTGGTATGTTACAGGTTGAAGGTTTTATTGATTGGCTAAATGAAGTGGAGCGAATTTTTGAGTATAAGGAGGTTCCAGATCGTGTCAAGGTAAAATTGGTCGCCATCAAACTTAGGGGAAGAGCTTCCGCATGGTGGGAACAATTGAGGCGTTCACAAGAATGGCAAGGCAAGTCTAAGATCACTGATTGGGAGAAGATGAAGAAAAAGATGAAAGGGCACTTTCTTCCTTTTGGCTACACTCAGTCTTTATTTCAGCGGCTCCATTCAATGAGGCAAGGTACGAGATCTATTGATGATTATACGGAGGAGTTCTATCAATTGGTAGCTGGGAACGATTTATCTGAAATGGAAGAACAGATGGTTATATGATATGTGGGAGGATTAAGGTAGCCCCTGCAGGATGTTCTAACCCTTCATTCATTGGGGACAGTGTCTGAAGCATACTAGTGTGCACTTGTCGTGGAAAGGCAGCAAAATAGGAAGCCGGTGGTCAAAAGTGAAAGTAGTCATCCAATTCGACCTCAAGCATCTCGTCCTACCTATCATCCTCTGCTGGACAATCCTAACTCAGGCACTAAGTGCTTCAGATGTGGTGAACAGGGACATAGGGTGACTGATTATAGGAAGCCGGCTGGTTAGAAGAATAAAAACTTCTAATTGAAGAGGATATCGAGGAGGTTGGAGAGCATGTTTATGACGAAGGTGAAGATGACGATGTGATGTATAGAGATGGCCACGAGACTCTAGTCGTTCGCAAGTGTTTGCTGACTCCCAAGGGCAGGGCGATTCAGGGGACGATTTGTTGAGGTCCAATGTCTTCCACACAACCTGTACAGCTGCCGATAAAGTTTGCAAGTTAATCATTGATAGTGGCAGTTGTGAGAATGTAGTGTCTGAAGAGGCTATCCAGAAACTACAGCTGAAGACAGATCGTTATCCCAAGCCATACAAATTATCGTGGTTGAATAAAGGCAGTGAGGTAACGGTAGAGAAACGGTGTCTAGTGTCTTTTTCGATTGGAAAAAATATTTTGATAATGCTTGGTGTGATGTGTTATCTATGGATGCGTGTTATGTATTGTTGGGACGACCTTGGCAGTATGATCGTAGCGTTATTAATGATGGAAGGAAAAATACTTATTCCCTTAGCATCAAAGGGAAGAAAATTGTTCTGGCACCTCGCAGAGAAGAAACCATCCCTGTCCCAGTAATTAATAACAACAACTTGCTTTCTATGACTAGATCATTAGTAAAGGTTGGGAATGGAGAAGTGATATATGCTCTACTACCCCGTGAGAACAGTGAAGTCAAGGAGGACTCGAATTTACCAGCAAAAGTGCAGCTGCTGCTAATAGAGTTTTCTGACTTGATGCCAGAGGATCTTCCTCTGGGGTTACCACCTATGAGGGCTATTCAACATCGGATTGACCTTATTCTAGGGTCGAGTCTGCCAAACCGACCAGCATATCGTCTTAGTCCCAAGGAAGCTGAAGAGTTGCAGCGACAGGTTGTAGAATTATTGGAGAGGGGATACATTCGTGAGAGTATGAGTCCATGTGTAGTTCCTGCTCTACTAATACCGAAGAAGGATGGGTTGTGGCGGATGTGTGTTGACAGCAGAGCAATTAACAGGATTACAGTGAAGTGCAGGTTTCCAATTCCTCATCTGGATGACATGTTAGATCAGTTGTCCGGTTCTAAGGTCTTCTTAAAAATTGACTTTAAAAGCGGATATCATCAAATCAGAATCAGACCTAGAGATGAGTAGAAGACGGCGTTTAAGACATAACATGGATTGTATGAGTGGATGGTCATGCCCTTTGGACTATCCAATGTGCCAAGTACTTTTATGAGGTTTATGCATCAGTTATTACAACCTTTCATGGGGAAGTTTGTGGTAGTCTACTTTGACGACATACTTATTTATAGTCCGATGTGGAAGTCACATTTTGATCATCTTCGTGCTATTTTTGATGTAATGAGGATGGAGCGCTTATTCATCAATCAGAATAAGTGTTCTTTCTCCACAACTTCTGTAACTTTTTTGGGTTTTGTTGTGTCTACTGATGGTGTTCATACAGATCAATCCAATATTAAGGCAATCTTGAATTGGCCCAAGCCAAAAAGTTTGCACGATGTCTGAAGTTTCCAAGGATTGACATCTTTCTATCACCGGTTCATCAGAAATTTTAACACTTTGATTACTCCTATCACAGAGTGCCTTAAAGGGGATGATTTTCAGTGGACTGAGGAGGTAGAGACCAGCTTTCAATTGGTTAAGCAGAAGATGATAGAGACCCCAGTCTTGGCACTCCTAGATTTTGAGAAAGTGTTCGAGGTAAATTGTGATGCGTTTGGAGTTGGCATTGGTGGTGTTCTGAGTCAGGAAGGGCGTCCAGTAGCATTTTTCAGTGAGAAGCTGTCAAGATCGAAAAAAATTATTCGACCTATGATCTGGAGTTCTATGCCATAGGTCAGACTTTGAAGCATTAGCTCATTACCTTGTACAGAGGAAGTTCTTCTTTGTTACTGATCATGAGTCCTTGAAGTACATCAATGGTCAACATAAGCTGAGTAGGCGATATGCAAAGTGGGTGGCATACTTACAGGAGCTTACATTTACACTAAGGCATCAAGTAGAGAATTTGAATCGAGTAGTAGACGCATTGAGCCGTCGCACATTACTCCTCAACACCATGAGCATCAGAGTTGTTGGCTTTGAAGCATTTCCTGATATGTATGTTGTAGACCCTTCATTCAGGAAGATAATTCAGGAGGTAACTGATAATCACTGACATGATTTTATTTTGCATAATGGTTATCTATTTTGTAGATTGAAGTTGTACAATCCAGCCTATTCAATAAGGTAGGAGATCATTATTGAACTTCATAATGAGGGACATTTTGGGCGAGATAAGACAGATTATTATTGGCCCAAATTGAGCAGTGACGTAGCGCATTATGTAGAACGGCGTTATATATGTCAGAAGTCCAAAGGAGCTCTCACTAATGCTGGACTGTATATGCCATTACCTGTACCTGAGGCTCCTTGGTTTGATGTGAGCATGGATTTTATATTGGGCTTACCCCGTACACAACGGGCGATGGATTTCATTCTTGTTGTGGTTGACAGGTTTTCAAAGATGGATTATTTTGTGGCTTGTCGAAAGACGATGGATGCTACTCGAATTGCCTATCTTTATTTCAAGAAAATCGTGTGTCTACATGGTGTTCCCCAATCAATCACTTCTGACTGTGACACAAAGTTCATAAGTCATTTCTGGAGGAGCTTGTGGGAGAAATTGGGGACGAACTTGAATTTTAGTAGCTCCTACCACCCCCAAATAAATGGTCAGACCGAGGTGGTAAATCGGAGTTTGTGAAATCTTTAAGAAATTTAGTAGGGACTAAACCGAAATAGTGGGATTTGCCATTGCCTCAGGCAGAAATTGCCTATAACCGATCGAAGAACAAAACCACAAAATGGAGCCCATTTAGGATTGTCTATGGTCATAAACCATCCGGAGTACTTGACTTAGCTCATATCCCACATGTGGGGCATTTCAATCACAAGGCTGATGAGATGGCAGAACATCTTCGGGGTATCCATGAACATGTGAAGTTGTCCATTCAGGAGAATAATTCCAAGTACAAGGCTTAGGCAGATAGTCATCATCGTCAGGTACTCTTTGATGTTGGTGATCTTGTGTGGGCAGTATTAACACGTGATCGTTTTCCAGCTAGGGAGTATAATAAGCTTAAGGAGCAAAAGATTGGACCGTGTGAAGTGCTCCAGAAGATCAATGATAACCCTTACAGGTTGCGTCTTCCCAGCCATTTGAAGACTTCCAATGTCTTCAATGTTAAACATCTAAGTCCATGTTTTGTGGAGTCTGATGAAGCAAATATGAGCTCGAGGATGAGTTCTTTCCAACCCGGGGCGACTAATGCAGGAGGATTCGAGTTGAGTGATGCTGATCTGTTAGATAATTCATTGATGGTGATGAGATACCATGAGATGGCGGATAGGTGCAAAGATGGAAAATAAATGCAATCTTTCCTTAATTGAGGTAATTTTGACACGTCTTTGGTAATTTGGCCATAACTTTGGCTACGGTTATCAGAATCGCTATTAGGACCCCAATTCAGAAAGCTCTCTTCGGTGCGCACATCATGGCCACCCAGTTATGCTCGATGGGCATCAATTTTGAGCCCAAAATCTGCTGTTTTCCTTTTCGAAATTCAATTTTTAGTTATTTTTTACTATTTATGGTAATATTTTGTTTCCCTTTTTCTAGACGTTAGGGAATTCGGATTGAGCCAAATTTTTGACAACTTACATCTTTTATTTCATATTTTATTTTGGTGTGATCGTTAGGATTTTGCTATTTTTGGTAATTTTTCGATAATTTCGTATTTTGCATCTATTTAACTCGACTTGTGGTTTAATTTTCGTCATTCTTGATTATTAATAATATTAAGTAAAGTTTTCAGAGAATTCTCTCCGTTTTTGGCTTTTCTTTCTTCTTCTTTCTTGCGAATCGTTTGTTGCAACTAGCTTATAGGATAATCTCTATCCTACCCGGTGTCAGTAAATGTGCAGCTGTGATATAATTTTACTGAAGGATTTTCTGTTTCTATCAACTTTATAATCTTCCTATTTGGAAACCTTTGCAAAAAGAGAACGATGGATACAAAGAGTACTACCCCTTTGATATGATTGTCTTCCATGACAATATTACATAGTGACATCAAGGGTCACTGCTCAGATTAGCCCGCTTGACCACAAATTGGGCCATAGAGCCTGTCGCAAACTTTTCTAAATCTATGTTCAATTCTTTTTTCAGTTTTGCAATCGTTGCAATGGCAAACGGATTTTATAAAATGACTGCTGTGGAAAGGGGTGATGTATGTGTGCGTCCGTGCAGGGGTGAAGGGATTGCAGGGAGAGACATTCTCCAAAGCATATTTAACATGGAATTGAATCAAAATGCGATCCTATGAATCAAACATTTCACAAACAATTTGGTGACTGCTAAATTTTATAAATGGGCTCCAAAGTTGTTAAAAATTGTACTTTGGCAAGCTTGTCTCGAAAATTTGATGACTTGTTATTTAAGTGGGATTTGCTACTTCATGTTTCTCTTTCTCACATGATGTAGTTTTTTCCTTTTTTTCTTTATTCTTTTTAATTTACTCATTGCGTCGATTTTCTTGATTTGCTTGTAAGTCTAAATGCTTCTCATAACCTTCTGGATATGAATGTTGTAATTTACTTTACAAATTTTTGTTATTGTAATTTTAAATATATCTAGTGATGACTACATTATTTAAAGGATTTAGATGTCTACTTGTTTGTTTATTAAGTCTATTCGTGTTCAAATCAAATTCATTCATTCATTTATTTATTATTTATTTATTTGTTTTTTTGTCATACACATGACCCGGCATTTCAATTTCTCAAAAAAATTGATGACATGCATGTCAAGGCAAAAAATGTAAAGTTTCGAGAGAAGGTAAGTTTATTAATGATCACAAAAACTTAAATATACATGCATGGAACAAACAGCAACGGTTAATCTTGTCTTCTCCCTCACATGAAATAACGTTCTCGAGGATGCATCGTATTAGTACACCTATGGGTTATGGCTTTTGAAGAGGGACCAAAGCATGAAAAAATAGAATGAACAATATCATCAAATATCATTTTCTTCACCGACCTCCTCTTTGCTGGAAAAACACTTCCTTTCTTGGGTTTGAACCTTGAACCCTCCACCTCAAATGCTGCCGCAGGCCCAGCCGCCACTTCTTGCTTTGCTGCCACCACCTCCATTTCTGCTTTCTTCATTGTTTAATGTAATTGATTAGATGATCTTCTTCTTCTAGTTGTTGAGGGGATAATATTTTCGACAACGAGTTTAGGAATTTATATAAGCAGCGTACAGGAAGTCATTGTGAAAGAAAATAGAACTTAAAGGGAGAAGAATTTCTACAAGACTAGAGGGACCAGTGGTATATGTGGAACAGATTTGGCTATGATGATGAATAATTATTGTACGAATAATGTTATTTTTAGTCAGCAGTCGTTCAATGTGACATACAAATTACAAGTGGTTATTTGATACATTAAATAATCACATATCATGTATATGCTAAATAAGAGGACTGTCGCAGTGAGTTACTACGAATAACATCCATATATTTCATTATTATAGTGCAAAATGTCCAATACTTCCAATTTTTGGTGTTTTCCCCTTTAATTATACATTTAATTGTGCAAAATATCTTTTTCTTCCATTTCTATCTAACTGCTACGATAAGTGAATGCGCGTAGTCAATTATTATTATTATTATTATTATTTTTTTTTTTAAGAAAGAGTTTTTTCTTCTTCCGACATTTTCTCCCTTTCTTCCTCTTTCTCCCACGGTCTCTTCCAACTGTGCATTTAAGTCTCAGCAAACCTAACTATCACCGTGCGAGGAGAGAGGGGGAAAATATTCTCACAACGAAATATCATCGTTCTAACTCAGCCTTCCTCATTGCGGATAGGCCTTACGCCACCTGCCCTACGGCATTCGACAATTCAACCACCGCCAGAATTTTTGAATACCGTACACCCTCTTAAAAATGAAACTTCCAATTTTCAACGATACTTACATTCGCGACAAGTTTCATCAAGAAAATCAGAAGCTTAAACAGTGCAAAATTCTCAACGAAGATTCCTCAAAAAGTTGATAAACAATTTTCCTTCATAGTCGGTAAGTTTTAAATCCCTATCCTAAGAACTGAACATGCCAAGAACCCAACGGTGAAATGTTGGACGCTTCTGTTAACAAAATCTCATTGAGCTGAGTACAGCCCTTCTTCAAGCTTATTTATCCAGTCAATCAAAATGCATGTATACAAATTTTTCGATGAACCAACTGTTCAAGTTCAACTGAGTGGCACGCCGCATATCAACATTACGGTGACTTCTAACACGAAAGTTGTGGTACTTTCGTTTAACACTAGTATGGAGTTGATTATGCGGGATACAAGCATAATCGTACAGAAAGTCACCTGCTCTACGTCCATGGATTCAATTTCTAGTTGTGGTTTAGGATTTTGGAAACTATAACTCAGGAAGAAAGGGAAAGAAAGGAAACAGAAGATGCGGGAAGACGATAATACATTTTCTTTATGAAAAAAATTGATTACACGTGTTCACTTAACGAAGCAATTGGATGCAAATCGACAGAAATGACGTTTTGCTTAATCAAATTTGTAATTAAGGATGAAAATGTCAAAAATTGAAAGGTATGAACGTTTGCATAATAATAGTGAAAGCCCATGTTTATCACCCATTATTTCACATTTTATCACATTAATTTTTCTACGGTACTTATCTTCAACCACACATTCTTTTTTAAAATAATATTATATGCAAACTAAAAAATTTTCCTTCTTTTTTAATCATACATTCTCCATCCATTTTTTATTTCATAATATATTTTTCAGAAATTAAAGGGGCTCAAACAAACCCTTAGGAGCCTCTTAAAATATCAACTTTATTACTTTATTAAAAGAAGTAGAATAATTTATTATATATTAATTACTGAATTTCTTTTATTTTTTATGGAAAAATTAATTTTCACTCAAAAATCGCTACAAACCAAACTACAGTCGAAATAAAACTTGAAATACAATGAACACATCGTTTAATATTTAAATCAAAAAAATGATTTATTAAGCATTGCTTCTTAGTTTATATTAAGCAACACAGCTATGACACATCAATTAACTAGTTAATAAGTTAATGTTGGGTGAATCCATAAAATTAAATTAAATTTGTTGAAATGATATCTCATGCTATCGTCTGTTAGCATGAGCTAAATAATATTGCTTGACAGATCATTTCTCCATTTAAATCAAACAAATAAAAAAATGACTAAATGAGCTACTTTCTTTGTTTATTTTACTTCTTATATTTGTGATGATAAAGGGTATCTTCAAGTGAAATGGGATGGGGAGACCAAGTTGCCCATGGGAATTGACTTGACTTTTGAAGTCCCAATAAAATCTTCTTCTTTTTTATTTATTTATTTTTGATATCCAGGTATCCTAGTTTACACCAAACTAAATCCTGGACTTCCAAGACTCTTGCCCCTAGAACCTTGGAGGGAGTAAATTGCGAGTTATGCCTCAACTGGATCATAAGTTCCCCCCATTGTCTATACACTTCTGCGTACAAGAGACCTTCCTCCACAGTAATTGCTCCATACCAAATATTTGGCCGCAGGTTCCCACTAGGAATCGAACTCTCCACCCTACCGCTGAAAACAAGACAATGTTGATTGATCCACCAGTTGAGTTGTGCCTCAGAGGCAATTCCCAATCAAATCTTTGTCACAGATTTGGTTGTCTAGGTGTGAACTTGCAATTGTGGACTTATCCAATTGAAGCGAAGAAAACAAGTTAACAAGTATTCTGATTTCGTATTCCTGGGAAAAATCTAATATGCATAATAACAATTTTTTTTTTTTTTTTAATGAAAACAAGCACGGATACGAAAAAGGTGCCGATATACATATGTCGATACGCTAAAGAAAAAAAGAAAGAAAGTGAGACATAATAATGTTACGGACATGTCTAATATAAATCTTCAAAATTTAAATTTATATATTTTTTACTTTTATGTTTATATATTTATTTTAAATAGAATTCCTATATTTTTAGCTTTAGTTTTCTATTTAGCGTACGTGTAAAATGTTTGAACTAGAGAAGCGAGACCTTGCGGTTCTAAGATAATTTCAAGTTGTAATTTGTAACATTACTACCAATGAAAGAAAACGCATATAGACTAAGCTTTACTTAAACTTAAAGCTTAATAAGTTACTTAAAGTTAATTTTCATTTTAAACAGTGTTTCTGAAACTTATTAATATTTATAAATAGAAGAAGAAGAAAGGAAAATTATTAAATTACTAATGAATCTGTATATTCAACTATTTGGAAGAGAAAATAAGCTGTTGGGAGGAGCCTGCCGCACGGCTACACTACACGAAGAAAATTAGAGAGCCGAAGCTGTCGTCAAGGGTGCAAAATGGCTGCCTATCATGTACACTTCTACTAAGGTCGCATGCTGCTATCTCGAGTTCAAAGTGGAGACTTATGAGGCATGAACACTCCTCAAATACCATGTTGCATAGATCCAATGGGTCACACGTCGTGTCTTTTTTGTATATTCTTTATACTTTTTATGGTTTAAAGATAACTCAAGAGACATTGAGTATTTGATATGCAACGTGTGGTCTTCTACATTAACAAGAATACAAATAAAGAATATATATAAATTCTTAATATTTAAATTGAAGTATTTTGTTTGTTTTCGTGTTCGAGATCTATATTTATTTATTTATTTTTTACGACATGTCTGGGCAACATAGTGGATCGAAACACGGCAGTGCTTTTTGGGTGCTGTGGAGAAAAGGGTGGCAGACTCAAAAGCCGGGAAGTCAGGTGGCGGCTGTAGGAATTCTGGAGGTAGAGACAAAAGCAAAACAAATGTTTTTAATAAATTAAAAAATACATATAATTATGTAGTTCACAAATTAAGCATCTGTTTGGTATTGCTAAAAAATACGATTAAAATTTTAATCAAAATTAACAATTAGTTGTTACCATACATTTCGAAGGACTCTACAACTTTTAAACCATACATTCTATCAATTTTTATCAAAATTTATGAAAAATATGATTTTAATTGCTATTGAGGCATGATGGTTGATCAATAAGGAGTCGAAAACTTTTAAGGGTGTGCTTATTCTTTGTCCAACAATATGTTTATAGCATTCTAATATTTGTACAACTGGTTCTACTCTAATCTACAGAAGCTCTCTATTCCTCGTAATTGAAAATTCTTTATGTGAGGAAATCAAGAAATATATTTTTCTTTTGTGCTAAAAATATGATACTCATCTCAATTATCAATCATCACTCTTCAATTTAATTCCTTAACTAGGCATAGGAATGGCAAATTGGATGAGTCGAGCTTGACTTGTGTCTAAATCCTAGGATTGGCTCGGTCCTTTGGCTCATCGGCCTTATTAGACAAGCTGAGTCGGCTTTTTTCTTTAAATAAACTAACAAATTAAGTCCAAGTTAAGAAATTAATAGAGCCAGTCAAAAAAGACAAAAAATATGAACTAGCTCGTTAAAAAATGTGAACTCAGCTTAGTCCATGACTTGTATCAAAGAGAGCCCAATCATCCATGGCTCGAATCGAAACGAGTTGAACCTGAAGTCAACAAACATTTCAACTCATTTGTCATCCCTATCTAAATATGAATCTTTATAAGATTTCACAATTTTCAATCATATCAATAAGGATACTTATTGACAAAGTAATTGATATTAAAGTGCCCTTGTCAATGAAACAAATGATTTAACTAGGAATGATTCGATGTTCCTTGATTCGATAAAATAATAATACCTTTTTGCTCAAAATTTCCATCATTTCTCGACGTCTATGACTTTCACCATTCATAGATTCCATTGGCTCCAAGAGTGATTGTGTGCGCAAATTTCTACATAATGAGATGGCAAAAATGATTCTTGTCAAGATCTGCTTTCATCATGTATTTACTGTCATCCAACATTTTGACTAGACCCTCAAAATATAAAAATATCTGATAATTTTACAGAATATAGAAGGTTACAGCAATGGTAGAACTAGAATTAGAACTAGAACTATACTTTAAGGTGGTTTAAAATTTGGAGTTGAGTCGACCTGACATCGCTTTTGCACTAGACTAATTTTATGAAGTGAAAGGATTAAGAGCCCAACTTTAAGTGGGTTATATCCCAATTTTTTAAACTAGAATCCCTCCTTCGGTTTAAGAATCAAAATAAATTTAGAAAATTAAATTTTATTTTGACATTGAGGATTAAATGATATTTAATAATATTAGAGAAAAGTTATTTCATTAACATGTAAATTNGAAAATTAAATTTTATTTTGACATTGAGGATTAAATGATATTTAATAATATTAGAGAAAAGTTATTTCATTAACATGTAAATTACACAAATAATGAAGGAAGATTTTTGTCGAGCAAGATTATCTATGAAAATCCATTTAGTTCCTCTTTCAGTTCATATGGGACCACATGTCCAAAATAAGGGGAACAAGCATGCTTATGATTGAAATTGAGATCTTTTTAGGCATTGCCGTTCCAAAGTTACTTGGACTTCGGATTTAAGTTGTTGCCTATTCCTTATTTATTCAACGCAACAAATCTAATCTACTTCGTACCTATATGAGACACATTTGAATACAGCTAAATACTGAATATAATATTAAAAAGTTGAATTAAGTAAGGGAGTTAAAATTCAATGTATTCGTTTCTATTTTCCAATACGTGTCCTTTCAATAAAAGTTGGATACGTTAGTCTAAATTTTCACACCGTCCCCTTTTAATTAATTCAATGGACGACATCAAAATGAAAGCTTTGATGTAACGCTCCAATTTTTTATAAACTTCGGAACGTTATGAAAAACTCATTTTTCTTTATTTTAAATGCAGAACTAGAAAAATAAAATTCTTTATTAAACAAATAACTGCAACATTTATTAATCTAAATTTAAAATATAAAATTTTTATCTAAATATAACATAAACTCCGAACTAATTCAAATAACACGTTTGGAACAGAATTAAACTAATTGGTAAATTTAAAGACGGCAAACTTATTTCTTTTTCTTTTCATTTGATTCACTTGACAGACCGCATCACTGCCCTTTGGCAATTCCAATCGACCAACTAACTTGTAAAAAAATTTATAAGAGTGAGTATTCGAAAATTTCAAATAAGATAAGTGCAGTTTTCATATACATATATAACAATAAAAATTACAATTCATACCATCTGATTTTATGGAGTATATCGGTGATCAAGTGACACACCCATCTTAGGTCCTCCTATAATCTCGTAGGATTTCATATCTCTTTAAAAAAATGAATGTTGACTGACAATTCATGCATTTTTTATTGAACATAAACGCATAAGGAAACAAAAATACTTGCACTTAAAGTATCCTACCTTATTAGAAAATTTTGAAGCACGTTCAAAATCTTTTCTCCGCTTTGAAAAATACGTGATTAAAATATTCAATGTATGCAAACTTTATTTTTCAATGCTACTCTCTCTCTCTCTAGCTCCCGGGGCATATCCTAGTGATGCAAATGACAGGAGTGAGGTATTCTCAGCCTTGATGACGTCACA
>NC_036255.1:1792251-1794378 GCF_002742605.1 Olea europaea var. sylvestris
TTTTTTTTTTAAAGGAATTAACAAAATGGTTCAAAAATGAGAAAAACTATGAGCAGGCTTATGAAAAAAATGTGATCCCAAGTCAGACTTGTCTCAAAATGAGCTCAAATCATCCATGAATCGAGTTGAGCTATCAAATCGACGAATATCTCGACCCTATTGCCATCCCTATTTGGGCATGAATCTTTATAAGATTTCACAAATTTCAATATAAGGATACCTTTTACAATGAAATTGATAATAAAGTGCCATTATTAATGAAACAAATGATTTAACTAGGAATTAGTTAACGTTCCTTCATTCTATAAAATAATAAGATCTTTCCGTCCAAATTTTCAATCATTTTTGGAAATCTGAGATCTGACTACTACCTTTCTTAGATACCATTGATTTCTATGTGCAAATTTCAACCTAACAAGATTGTAGAAATTATCCTTGTCAAGATCTGCTTTCGTCATGTCTTACGATCATTTAACATTTTTGACTTAGATCCTCTTAAAATACAAAAATATCTAAACAATTTTACAGAGTATAGAAGCTTACAACAATGGTGGAACTTTAACTCTAATTTAAGGGGGTTTTAAAATTAAATGTTGAGCTCGACGCGATGAGGCTAAATTTTCTGAGCCATAAAACAATACCTCTAGACTAATTTATGGCGGAAAAAAAAGCCTAAATTTTAGGTGGGATATATCCCAATTTTTTAAAACTAAAATCGACCAATCGATTCAAGAACCACAATAAAATTAACATACATATAGCAAAAGTTTATTTTGACATGAAGGATTAAAGTACAATCTTTTTCATTATAGTATTTTATTTTCGTGCCTATTACACAAATAACAAAGAAAGATTTTTCTCAAGTTTTACATAGTAGGTAACATAATACCACATGTCAATCTATCAGTTGCCAATTTAAAATAAAGTCAACTTTTTCATTGAATTTTTCCCCCTACACCATTTTATATAATCCCTTATGTACTATTTTTATGAACAAGTAGTATAATCCTTTTCTCAAATAATATTATTTATAAAAATCCAACCGAAATCCTCTTGTAGTTCACATTGGACCACATTTCCAAAATGAGGGGAACAAAGATACTTATGAGTGAAAATTGATATCTTTTTGGGCATTCACATGCCTACTGTTCACGAAATATTTTCTTTCGATTTAAATTACTGCAAGTGTACGATTCGTTAAAAAGTAATAAAGTGGATCAATTGAGTCCGAATATCGTCTCACAGAGATTGATTAGTTTAATTTTACCTGACTTGGCCTTAACCGAAACTGATTTGTCAAACATGAATTGTAGTGACTTAAATTAACCTTACTTGGACTAAATATACAAATATGTATTATTTGAATGATCTAAAATGCAAAGTGAATGTGTTGATTGCAAGTTGGTGTACTCAGTGAATATAAAAGCACACTAGGATCACGAATCCCCAAACAATGCTCAATTTAACCTTAATTCCACTTTGACAACACGATGACATTTTGAAGAAACAATACTCTTAAATCTATCCAACACTCTCTCTCGAGATGAATTGAACATATTCTCATATACCAACAACCTATATCTCTATGACAGATGCAAATATATGAGAATGCATATAGTTTTGTGAGTACTTAAAGATTCACGCAAATCATAGGGGTATATTTCTATCTCCTATCGTACCCTACGATGATTTATACATTGTCGAATTTATTCCTCTTCTTTTGAATAGATGAAACAAATCACCAAAACTTACACAACTACGGGCCATTAATCAAGGAAGCAATTAAATATATATAAATCATTCAAAACAATCAATACGTATTTTAGTGTCAAAATACGGAACAAAAAATTAAATATCACATTACAAGGTTCATCGATTTCCTAGTATATATTTTTCTAGCCTAACATAATGGGAAGAAGAACACAACAACAAGAATCAAGAGAAGACATAACCCAATCGTCCTTTGATTTGAAATCTTGAATCTTTGATTGAATCCTCTCGTTCTTGCCTTCTTTTTTCTCTTCAAATCCTCCCAAAATAATGTTTAATGCATGGTGTCTATTTTTGGATGTCCCTAGGGCTTTAAAAGACTCTTGTTTCCATAAGAGTTTTAATCAGAAAAGGGAA
>NC_036255.1:1796544-1798569 GCF_002742605.1 Olea europaea var. sylvestris
ATAAATAACTAAAATAAAAATAAAACAAAATGCCTAAACGAAATTAAATGAATAAATAAAAATAAAAATTGAAAGTTCGAATTAGTGCCTAGAAAGAAATAAAATTAAACTAAACTCAATCCCCTGCAACGATACCAAAAACTTGTTCACGAAATATTTTCTTTTGATTTAAATCAACGCAAGTGTACGGTTCGTTAACTAGTAATAAAGTGGATCGATTGAGTGCGAATATCGTCCCACAGAGATTGATTAATTTAATTTTACCTAACTTGGCCTTAACCGAAATTGATTTGTCAAACGCGAATTGTAGTGACTCAAATTAACCTTACTTGGACTAAATATGCAAATATGTATCATTGAATGAACTAAAATGCAAAGTGAATATGTTGATTGCAAGTTGGCGTACTCAATGAATATAAAGCACACTAGGATCACGAATCCCCAAGCAATGCTCAATTTAACCTTAAATCCACACTTTGACAACATGGGGACATTTTGAAGAATCAATACTCATAAATCTATAAAATACTCTCTCTCGAGATGAATTGAACATATTCTCATACACTATCAGCCTATATCTCTATGACGGATACAAATATATGAGAATGCATGTAGTTGTGTGAGTACTTAAAGATTCACGCAAAGCATATGGGTATATTTCTACCCCCATCGGATCCTATGATGATTTATACCTTGTTGAATTTATTCCTCTTCTTTCGAATAGATGAAACAATCGACCAACACTTACACAATTACATGGCCATAATCATGGAAGCAATTAAATGCATATAAATCATTCAAAACAATCAATATGTGTTTTAGTGTCAAAATATGGAACAAAGAATTAAATATCACATTACAAGGTTCATCGATCTCTGAGTATAGATTTTTCTAGCCTAACATGATGGGAAGAAGAACACAACAACAAGAATCAAGAAAAGACATCACTCAATCGCCCGTTGATTTGAAATCTTGAATCTTGGTATGAATCCTCTCTTTCTTGCCTTCTTTTTTCTCTTCAAATCCTCCCAAAATAATTTATAATGTGTGATATCTATTTTTGGACATCCCTAGGGCTTTAAAAGACTCCTAAGATTTGTTTCCATAAGAGTTTTAATCAGAAAAGGAAACCAGAAAATTTTCGTCGCGATTAGCCTAGGCTGTCATTCAGACAAAACTCGGGCTATCGCCCAAGCCAACATTTTCTTCTCGATAATAAGAAAAACATATGGGACGATCGCCCGATTTTTGGTATGGGCTCTCGCCCAGGCAAAATTTCTTTCTTATGTTGCATTTTAGCCATCGAAGTCGATTTTTTATTCTTTCAAGCCCTTTCTCTTGTAATTTCAACTCTTTGACTTTCATTTGCATCCAATTGAACCCGAAACATCTTTAATCTTCATTTTCTGATCCGAATCAACTATTGAAATGTTGTAATTTAGTCCTCATACTTTGAATTTTCTTCCTTTTTGGCTCTTTTTCGTTTCTTTTCTCTTGAATTCTTTCATCAATATAATCCTACAAAACATAATTACAAAGAATTAAGCCATAATTCAAATTCTATGATCATAATTAAGTCATGTTTGTGAACTCAATAAGTGTGTAAAAACACACTTATCACCTACAGTTACTTGGACTTTGGAATAAAGTTGTCCGTACTTTCCTTGTTCATTGAAAGAATCAAATCTAATCTATGTAATAGGTGTGTAAACAAAATAAAAATCTCAATTTTAATTTAAGTGAAAGTTAATAATTCTTGGTATTAATGGACTAAATAAGTTCAAACATGCCTTAATGGACTAAATAAGTTCAAGCAATGCTCAAACTTAGTAATAGGAAGCGATTTTGTTATCATATCAGCAAGATCATCCTTGTTATCAATCTTGATCACAACAATATCACCACAAGCAATGGCTTCACACACAAAAGTACACCTCTCATCAATGTGATTGGTCTTCTCATGAAACATTTGATTCTTAGTCAGAAAAATAGCATTCTAACTATCATTATATATTGTAGAATTCT
>NC_036255.1:1807892-1808742 GCF_002742605.1 Olea europaea var. sylvestris
GGGCCATAAGCTAAACATGTAATCAAGTTTGGCTTCAAAGCCTCGAACAATGCCGCTGAGTATGAGGCCCTCTTAGCAAGCCACAGACTAGCCAAAGAAATGCAAGTCAAAAGGCTCCTGGCAAGCAGTGATTCACAGCTTGTGATGAGTCAGGTCAACGAAAAGTTTGCAGCCAAAGACAGTGGCATGGCCGCTTATTTGAAATTAGTGCTGAGCATCATCCCCCATTTCGAAAGGTTCAAACTGATTCAACTCCCACGCCTCGAGAATACACATGCCAATACCCTGTCCAAGCTGGCCAACAGCAAGGACTCTGAGCTGCTAAAAATTTTCCAATTGCACGCTTACCAAAGCCTTCCATCTCCGAAAGCGAAGAGGTATTGTGGATTGAAGGTACCTCACTTTGGATGCAACCTATAATAACCTATCTCAAAGATTAGTCAGTGCTAGCCTTGAAGAACAAGCCAAAGAAGTTGAGAAAAAAGGCTACTCACTTCATTCTCTGGGATGGCACGCTTTACGAGAGAGGCATCGCCTTACTGCTTCTCCGATGTGTGAGAGGGAAAGAAGTTATGTACATACTAAGGGAGATCCATGAGGGAGTCTATGGAAACCACTCCGGAGGAACAACTCTGGCACACAAGATACTTCAACAAGGCTACTTCTGGCCAACCCTGAAAAGGGACTCTTGCTAGTTTGTTCAAAATTGCATCAAGTATCAACGATTCTCAAATGTTCAAAGACAACTTTCTCGGAGCCTCTCTATGCTCACCAACCCCTGGTCGATCGCCAAGTAGGGTATTGACCTCATCGTCCCCTCCCAAAAGGAAGAGGAAGCGCAACCTTCGCT
>NC_036255.1:1808842-1809890 GCF_002742605.1 Olea europaea var. sylvestris
TGTTCATTACAAAACTACGAAATACAAGATGCTAAATGCTCTATAAACTACGATTAAGAGCAAACTAATCTCCCGGTCGATTGTCGAGTAAGAGGGTGTACTGGCCTTGATCGCCGTCCTGATCGCATTGCTACAAAGGCAAGCAGAGAGGCCGAGAAGCACTCTCAGCAAGCAGAAAGGAAGATGAAGCTACAACAACAGGCGAGGAGGCTGAGAAGCACTCTCAGCAGGCAAGGTAGCTTGCAAGCACCCCAAAAATTGCCTTCCATCATTGAACTCCTTGTAGGAACAGAGACGATGGGAAGAACTTTGCAGCCGGCCAAAGAATATTTCCTATATCTCCCATACCAAAGGTGACATCAAGAAAGATGGCAAAGCGGACGGATCAGATGATCCATTTCCATGGAAAACGAAAGCTTTTGATTGATTGTCAAAAATGCCAAGCAATGGCAGCAAACTTTTTTTTTTTTTGAAGAAGAAAATGGAAATGAAGATGGAAAGTATGAAGTATACGTGCATTTATAGGGAGGTAAAGGTGAAAAGACAGAATGTAATGTGCATTTATAGGGAGGTGAAGGTGAAAAGACAGAATGTAATGTGCATTTATAGTGGGGTGAAGGTGAAAAGATAGAATATGAGCAGCTATATTCGTGTCTAGTAAATGGGATTAAATGGCCCAAAATCGAGCAGAAATATCAAAAGAAAGTGTGCAAAAATTTTTAGCATAAAGCAGTTATGTGCCTGAGCGATTGACGATTAAAAGACGAACGTCAATAAATACACATAGTTATTCATTGACAATGATGGCTGCTGTTATATCAATACAAGGTTACAAAGGGAAAGTCAAATGCGAAATTACAAAAAGAAAAAGTTAAGGCATTATATGTCTTAATTACAATCTGCTCCATACTGAACGAATTCTTTCCCTAAAGTTCCCCCAGTCCTCATTCTGCCGAGAAGAAGTGATATTCAATTCGGTCACAACACCATCATCAACTTCCAACTTCTTGTACTGCTCGACCAATGACTTAGTTCGCTCAATTCCTTG
>NC_036255.1:1817046-1832923 GCF_002742605.1 Olea europaea var. sylvestris
GTGGAATAATTTTTCTTTGATCCCGATAGCTTCTCACTAAAAAAGGCTACTGGACGCCCCTCCTGACTCAGAACACCACCAATACCAACTCCAGATGCTTCACAGTTTACCTTGAACAACTTTTCAAAATCTGGAAGTGCCAAGACTGGGGTCTCCGTCATCTTCTGCTTAATCAACTGAAAGCTAGCCTCTGCCTCCTTGGTCCACTGAAAATCACGCCCTTTATGTCACTCTGTGATAGGAGCAATCAAGGTACTGAAGTTTCTGATGAACCGGCAATAGAAGGATGCCAATCCATGGAAACTCCTAACATCGTGCAAAGTTTTTGGCTTGGGTCAATTCAAAACTGCCTCAATTTTGGATTGATCTACATGAACACCATCAGTAGACACAACAAAATTCAAAAAAGTTATAGAAGTTGTGAAGAAAGAACACTTATTTTGATTGATGAATAAGCGCTCCGTCCTCATTACATCAAAGACAGCACGAAGATTATTAAAATGTGACTCCCATGTCGGACTATAAATAAGTATGTCGTCAAAATAGACTACCACAAACTTTCCCATGGAAGGTCGTAAAACCTGATGCATAAACCTCATAAAAGTAATGGGCACGTTGGATTGTCCAAAGGGCATGACCATCCACTCGTACAATCCATGTTGTGTCTTGAACGCGGTCTTCCACTCATCTCCAGGCCTGATTCTAATCTAGTGGTATCCGCTTTTAAGGTCGATTTTTGAGAAGACCTTAGAACTGAACAATTGATCCAACATGTCGTCCAGGTGGGGAATTGGAAACCTGTACTTCACTGTAATCCTGTTAATTACCCTGCTGTCAACACACCTATGCCACAACCCATCTTTCTTCGACACTAGTAGAGTCGGAACTGCACAAGGACTCATACTCTCACGAATGTAGCCCCTTTCCAATAATTCTACCATCTGTCGCTGCAACTCTTCAGCTTCCTTAGGACTGAGGCGATATGCTGGTCGGTTTGGTAGTCTCGACCCTGGAATAAGGTCGATCTGATGTTGAATATCCCTCATAGGTGGTAATCCTAGAGGAAGATCCTCCGGCATCAAGTTAGAAAACTCCATCAGTAGTTGCTGCACTTCTGCTGGTAATTCCAAATCCACATTCGCTGCACTATTTTAACGAGGCATTAAAGCATAAACTATTTTTTCACGCCCAACCTCAACCAAGAACCTGGACATAGAAAGTAGATTGGTGTTATTAACTACCAGGGCAGGGATGTTTTCTTCCCTGCGAGGCGCCAAAACAATTCTCTTCCCTTTGATGCTAAGAGAATAGGTATTCTTCCGCCCATCATGGATAACACTGCGATCATACTGTCAAGGTCGTCCCAACAAAACATGACACGTATCCATTGATACCACATCACATCAAGCATTATCAAAATATTTTTTTTCCAATCGAAAAAGACACTAAGCACCATTTTTCTACCGTTACTCATTGCCTTTATTCAGCCAAGACAACTTGTATGGTTTGGGATGACGATCCATCTTCAGTTGCAGTTTCTCGATAGCCTCCTTAGACACTACATTCTCACAACTGCCACTCTCAATTATCAGCTTGCAGACTTTATCAGCAACTGTACAGGTTGTGTGGAAAACGTTGGTCCTCAACTAATCGTCCCCTGAATCGCCCTTGGGAGTTAGCATGCTCTTTCGAACGACCAAGGTCTCCTGACCATCTCCATATGGCACGTCCTCATCTTCACCATCATCATACACGGGCTCTCCAACTTCCTCGAACTCCTCTATCATATCCTCTTCAATCAGAAGATTTTTATTCTTCTGACCAGCAGGCTTCCTACAATCAGTTACCCTATGCCCCTGTTCACCACACCTAAAACACTTAATACTTGAGCCAAAATTGTCCCGCTGTGGCTGATAAGCAGGACAAGATTCTTGAGGGGCGAACTGGCTGACTTCCTTCACCTCTGACCACTGGCCTTTTACTCTCCTGTTTCTCTACTGGAAGTGTCTGCTGATATGCTTCAAAAACCATCCACAATGAATGAAGGCTGAGAACATCCTGCAAGGGCTGCCTTAATCCCCCCAAATACCGTGCTACCTCTGTTCCTCCATCTCAGATAAATCATTCCGAGCCACCAACTGGTAGAATTCCTCAGTATAATCATTGACTGATTTGCGCCTTGCCTTAGTGAATGGAGCCTCTGAAACAAGGTTTGAGTATAGCCAAAAGAGAGGAAATGCCCTTTCATCTTCTTCTTCATCTTCTCCCAGTCAGAAATTTTAGATTTTCCCTGTCACTCCCCTGAACGCTTCAACTGTTCCCACCATACAGATGCTCTACCTTTGAGTTTGATGGCAACCAGTTTCACTTTGACACGATCTGGAACCTCTTTATATTAAAAAATTCGCTCCACTTCATTCAGCCAATCAATAAGTCCTTCAGCCTACAACGCACCAGAAAATTCGGGCAGATCCACTCTAAACCCGAGATCCACATGACGATCCTCTTGTCCACGATGCTCCCAAACTCGAGCACGATGGTGATATGGATTTTCGAAACTGGTATCGAAATCGTGACCCTCCACATCATGATTACCGAACTCCTTCTCCGCCAAACGTTGGGTTAACTCCGCAACTTGTCTCTGCAAATCTTCAATCGTCACATCCTGAATATTACGATCACGGTGCGGGACTTCCTCAATCGAAACCTACCCTCGACGACCATGACCACGTCCACCAACTATTATAACTGATGGAATTTATCTCCCAAGAAGATGCTGAAGCTTTGATACCAACTGACGTCGAGTAAGATAGTGATACTATTGATTTGTTGTAGCAGATGATTCACAAGAAAGAAACGACAGAAAATGCCCAAAAACCAGAAAAAATACTCTAAAATCAACTCAATATTATTAATAATACAGAATGACCAAAATTAACCCACAAGTCGGGTTAAATAGTTGCGAAATACGAAATTATGGGAAAATTACCAAAAATGGCAAAATCCCAAAATTATACCAGAATAAAATATTAAGTAAAAGAAGTAGGTTGCCAAAAATTTGGCTCAATTCGAGTTTTCTAACATATGGAAAAAGGGAAACGAAATATTACCATAAATAGTAAAAAATAACTTAAAATTAAATTTTGGAAAGGAAAACAGTGGATTTTGGGCTCAAAATTGATGCTCACTAAGCATAGCTGGGTGGCCATGACGTGCGCGCTGAAGAGAGCTTTCCGAATTGGGGTCATAATAGCGATTCCGATAATCGTAGCCAAAATTATGGCAAAATTACCAAAAACACGTCAAATTCCCCCAATTAAGGAGATAATTGCGATTCACTTTCCATATTTGCGCCGATCCACAATCTTATGGTATCTCGGCGCCATCATCGTGCTATCTGATAAATCAGCATCACTCAACTCGGATCCTCCTGCATCACGATGCCTTCTCGCTGAGTAAAACCTTTTGCAACCAATCTTGCCTTATTTTGTTCAACATTCTCTTTTGAATCCAATTTACTTTTAAAGATCCACTTGTTATCTATAACTTTAGCATCTGGAGAAAGTTCAACAAGTTCCCAAACATTATTCTATTTCATGGAATTCATTTCATTTTCCATAGCATTTATCCATTTATTCACCTCGGGACTTGTCAATGCTTGATTATAAGTTACAGGATCAATAATATGTCCAATATTAAAATCATTTCTCCGATAAATAGGTAATATAATCACTGGGCAATGCAGATCTTCTTTCTGTTTGCGATTTCCTAACTTGTGGCTCGAAAACTGACTCAATCGTTGTTGGAGGAATGAGAGATTCCTCTTGGTTCCTTGATTCTTCATTAACAATTTCAACGAGTTGAGAACCAACTCTTTCCTGTATAACAGGAATTGGAACAATAATTGATTTGGGTCAACAAAAATTTCTCTTAATGTGGAACTAATGTGGAACTCCCACTATCTCCAAAATCATTCTTCAGAAATTAAGCAAATATTGGGCTCAACAATTCTAATACTATGATTTGGACAGTAAAACTTATATCCTTTTGATCTGTCTGGATACCCAATAAAGTAACTAGGAGTTGATTTAGGGTCTAATTTCTTTTCAAATGAATTATAAATTATAACCTTAGCTGGACATCCCCAAACTTTAAAATAAGTCAAACTTGGCTTGCGTCATGTCCATAATTCTAAAGGTATCTATGTAACAACTTTACTTGGAAACTCTATTCAAAATATACATATTAGTTTTCAAGGCTTCACACCCCATAAATATTCAGGTAAATTTGTTCTACTCATCATGCTCTTGACCATATCCTTCAGAGTTCGATTACATCTTTCAAAAACACCATTCTGCTCAAGTGTCCTTGGCATAGTGTATTGAGGCACAATTCCACACTCTTGTAAAAATTTTGTAAAATCACCCATGTTTTGACCAGACTCGTCATATTTTTCATAGTATTCACCATCACAGTCAGATTTTAAAACCTTTGTACTTTTTCCTCATTATTTCTCCACTTCCATTTGAAAATCTTAAATTTCTCAAGTGCATGAGATTTATCATTAATTGGGTAAACATATCCATAACGTGAGAAATCAACAATAAAGGTCATGAAATATTTGTTCCCACATATGGTGAAAGGCAAAGGTCCACTAATATGAGTTTGTATCAAGTCCAAAATTTCCTTACTCCTAGTTGAACCTTTCCTCATAGATTTAGTTAAGTTTCCTCTTATACAATTCATACAAGTGTCGGAAGTCTAAAGGGAAAAATATCTCAATTCTTACCAATATTTCCATTCTATCCTTAAAAATGTGACCTAACCGTTTATACCACAACATAGAGGACGATTCACAAATTAAAACCCTTTTCTTTGATACATTGATAACACACGAGACTTTAACAAAAGAGTCGAAGACAATTTATATAAACCATTACATAAAAGGTCATTCCCAGTCAAACGAGAATGATAAAACAACTCAACCTTTCTATTACCAAAGTTAAAAGAAAAACCACAAGCATCTAGTTTCGATATAGAAATTAAATTCCTTCCCATTGTCAATACGAAAACTATGTTTTCCAAAACAAGAGAAAAATCAGACTCTAAAGTCAACTTCACTATTCCTATAAACTCAACCTTCACTTGAACTTCATTTCCAATGCTCAAGCTCACTTCATTCTCACTTGGCCTCCATTTACTTGTGAACCCCTGCAAGGAATTCACAATATGAATATTAGCTCCAGAGTCTGACCATCAAGAATTCAAAGATACATCTATGAAGGAAGACCCAAAATAAATTAAGGCCAAGCGAATTTTAAGAGCCTTTAGATTAGATGATATATTTATCATCAATTTATCCATCAGATCCCTAGTTTCGACTTTATCAGACTTAATAAATTCTCTCTTATGGCATGCATAAAACCTTTGACATTTTCATTGTCTGGGATAGCAACCATAATGGAATCGGATATAAAGCGCTTAATGATTTCAAACAAAGTTTGTTGGCCTTTCCCATTTTTCATATTCGGCTACATATTCAATAGTGCTCTTATCTATGGGTTTCTTAAACTTTTTCCCCATTGCAAAGTCCAAGTTTAAAAGACCAAGTGCTATTTCTACATCTCGTTTTCATCTCACATAATTATTTTTAGTCAAGGTTTCAATAGCAGACAATTGACTTGAAAGAGATAGGGCATTATAAACTCTGGAAAAGTAAAATATCATACTCAATATCATCCAAACATAATGCATGCAATCAAATGAAAGATAAAATATTCATCTAATTAACATCGACTATTAATTAAATAATCCATAATTAAATCAAAACCACATGATGTTATTATGGTAAGAGCCTAGATGCATCACCATAAAGTCACATTTAGCCTAACAATATAACATGCTATAAGGCACTATTAAAACGCATTGTATAGCTAGTTAACAAGATCACGTTGGTTTTCGAAATTCCAACACTTTTGGGTAGAAGGAGATTTATAGACCCAAGTAAGTTCATTGACCACCTTATGCCATTTTTCGAAAATATCACATATAAAACACCTTTGGGCAAGATATTATATGCAATAAATCAAAATTATTGCGCAAAACAAACTATATATATTGTAAAGAAAATCGAATAAATAACAATGAGTGTGCCACTCTGACAGCTATCACCCATTTTTATTTCAAAATATTATCTTAGTGGAAAAAATAAGTATCATCTCATAACCCAAGAAAAATTCAATCATAGAACAAAAAAATTATACAACAATTCATAATTGTCAATTAATGAAAGACAAATTCATATGTGATTGAGAGACGAAATTGACAATAAAATTTCAATATCCATAAAAATTGAAATATAAGCGCGCAAATAATGGTAACATTTAAATGCATAAATATTTTAACGAAAAAATACAAAATTAATCAATAATAATAATTTTCAATTGGGTCAATTATTATCGATTGGGTCAAAAATTAAAATTTTAGTGTCAAAACTTTAAAAATTCAAATTAAAAGCCCCTTGGAAAAATTACATCTTAACCCTAGATTTAAAATTAAAAATAGGTCCTTCAACATTTAAAATTGCGTGACAAGTCCTTACTTAAAAATCTTCAAAATAGGCCCTAATCCCTTAATTTCTGTTAAGGACCTATAAGCTCACAAATTGCAAGACAAGTCCCATTCCCAAAAATATATTATCCACGGCTGAAATTATGAAAGATTAAAATCCCCAATATCCAACATTCTTCTCGCCGGCCGAATGAAAATTAAAACCCTAAAATCCACCATATATTTTTTTTGCCAGCGCCAAATCCGACCCGCCACCTCGACCCGAGTCCTCAATATCATGTGAGGACCCGACTGCTATACAACCCAAAAGTGGGCGTTGCACGGGAAGAAAAGTGAAATTCCTAAGCTGGAATCTGAGGTACAAAATTGCCATTAATTGTGCATTGAGATGTGAAATCAAACAATATTTTGCTGAATTCTAATTTCAAAGCTTGCGTTGCGGATTTTGGGCTCGTCAAATTCTTGGTAGATGGTGGTGTTGGATTTATTAATTGTATCTTTGTGTGTGTGCATTTGGAGGGGGAAAATGAGGGTTGCCTGAGATTAGGTTTCAAACAAATAGGTGATTTGGCCGATTCAGGTTTAAGTGGAAACGGATGGAGGGGTGGAAAATTTTGTAAAATATTTTTGTTTTAAATGGACTTCCTCCCGTGTGGTTTGGATTTGGATTTCTTTACATATGTTTATATAATGAATTATACATTATACATATTTGCCCAAACAAAATTGTATGCAAAAACATTTTTCCATGTGATATAGGAAAAAAAATCATGAAGGATTTCGATCATATTCTGATATCAATTGTTGAATTTAATTTTAATCATGTTAAGAATCAAGAATCACAATACAATAATTAATTAAATGAATTCATACCTGCGGAGGCCATTGTTAATATGAATAGTAATTGTAATAGCAGTAAGATCTTCCCCTCATTGCTTCTCACAAAGTATTAATCGTCAATGGGGCAAATTAAAAAAATATGGAGAGGAGACGGGACCTAATCTTTATATAGGAAATAATTGAGTCGTCCCATTACAACTAGAACTCTAATTAGGATATATTTTCGGCCCAGATATTTAAAATTATCACATCATATTAATTACAATTGTAAGGTGTAAAAAGCTCAATTGATCACTTAATAAATTTGGCTCAATCACAAATATTATTATAAGACACATTTAACCCGTAAATTTTACAATCGAATGTGAAGTTCACATTTGAAATTATTCCAACAATAAGATGCAATGGCTCATCTGCCTCCTTACTCATTGCATTACGTAAAAGACCCCCGATAGAGTGTTGGGCTGCCAACCTCTTGATAACTCCTATCCCAATTTCCTCCATCTTTTTTTAGGTGCTCAAAGTACACTATGTACTCAGAGGAAATGTGATCAGCCGGGTTGACAAACAGACATGGAAACCAACGTGACAAATAGAGAAATGAATCTGTCGAACCGATTGTTTATGTTATTATGTTTCAAAGCAAAAGCAAGTCCAGCAGTAATTACATTGCCAGCAATTCTAATCATGTGTTTCACCTTTTTATCCTTGATACTCTTGATTGGGGCCGAAAAGAATAGTTGGTGTATATTCTAAAACATAAATAAAATAAAAATGAGTTTTAATTGTGCTATTGAAACAGTGAACAACAATCCGTCAGAATATTCTATACTTAGTTTTTAGAGGTTCTGAGGACAACATACAATTTGAATCTGTGTGTTCAAGCAGTTTTAATTAAGTGCAGAAATTAAATAACATATTAAAACTTGAACACCGAATACAACGTGGTAAACCCCAAAGGAAACATCCACGACCGCCATGTCATGAATCAAACAATCCACTAGATTAATTTATCAAAAATACAATAGCATTCGTTTTGTAATCTCTTAAAATTAACAAAGAATAATAAAAACAATTAAGAACAACTCTGTTGTATCTTCTTCTTTTGACTTGTTGATGAAGTTAATCAAATTCATTGATCTTGACTTCGTACCACTTACCCACCATGCTCGACCGCAATCACCACTTGAATTAAAAATCACTATGTTTAATCCATGCCAATCAGCTTGATCAATGAATGAATTGAATCAATGTTATCAAAATCGGACTGGAGTACCTGTGCGACTAAAAAACCCTAGAACCAGAGTGATAACCTGTCGATTGATGTATTAAACCTGCAAGTATAAAAAATGGCTCAAATATCATAAAATCGGGTAGCTTTTCGAAACCGACGACCCGATTGTGAGTTTACAGAGTTTTTCCGATTGGCTTTGTAAGAAAAAATCAAATGCTAAAGTAACATTTATTCAAGAAATTGATTCAACATATGGTACCCCCAATGTTTAATTATATTATTTTCGAGTCAACCCGAGTTCAACCCCTAACCCTCTTTCTTTTCCGAGTCAACGTCTGGATCAATTTTCAAAATATTGAATTGAACATTCAGCATACGTTGATTTATATTCTCCAAATATTTTGAAAAAGACTTTGACATTGAAAAATAATTAATGGCAATATTACCCATAAAGAATTAGTATTTTTGTAGGACGATGTGAAAAATACAATGATAGAGGTTTTACTTATAGAGAGAGTTGTCCAAAGAAACTCAATTGCACTTGAGAAGAGCTTAGGGTAGAGGAGGCGGGAGTTTGGGTAATTTTTTTTACAGGTGGGTCCCCCATGAGAGTGTCACCCCTATCCTAATAAACCAGCAAAATTCATTGCACTTAGGAGTTATTGGATTATAGAAGGAAAAGGGCTTCTAACAGGGGGAGAAATAGACAATGCTATAAACTACCAAATAACAATTTATGTGGAATGACAATTGTACAGAAATCTACACGTGGGCCTAACCTTGATTGGGCCAAGAAGATGGATCCCATTCATTAACATTCACCGCTAAATGGACCACTTTCTCGACTTCGTAAATTTGGGCTTTGCCCACAGCAGTAAAGCCTGTGAGAAAACAGGTAAACAGCTTACATTTGCAACTTCGCACCTTTCTTATAAAAAGTAATAAGCAAGTTTTAAATAGGTAAATTATTTATTAATATATATATATATATATATATATATTCGAGTTTTTCGTCACTAGTAAGGTCTAGTGTTTTTTTTTTTTCTTGGAGATGAAGATCGTACAAGATGCTGGCAAAGAAAAACAAGCTTTTTATCATTTTCCTTAAATGCATCAAACAACCTAATTGCGTGATAAGTTAATTTTCACAATCAAGTAACCTAATTTCTAAATTCCTTTTTCCTTTTTCTCAACAACGAACCAAAAAATAACCCAATTTTCACAAATTGCAAACCCCGTCAACCAAAAGGTCCGTTCATGTGTTCCATGTTTATCATGTGAACTGTACTTTCTTGGACCACGACAGTATAGATAAGCATTCTTGTATTTCTCACGTCATCCCACAAGAAATCATGGTGGCCATAAATCTTCTATGCTTTTGCTTTCTTTCTTGGTCCATCATGCTCTAAGTTGCAATATCACGCACAAAGATGTGATCATGGAAAAATATCCTTTTGAGTTTCTCAATATCTTACGAGGTTCCAAAATGTACAATAAGGTGGAAGAACTCAATCGAGTTGTGGAGTATCTCGATCAATTCGATTATCTCGATACTCTTAACGCTAACAACAATGATGTATTTAATGAATAAGGTAGATAAGCTAGAGTCTGCGATCAAATCTTATTAATTCAATTATAAACTCGACGCTACCGGAGTTCTAGATTTTCGCATAGTGTCTACAATGATGAACATTCGATACGGGGTGCTTGATCTTATCGATGGTACTAACACAATGTATAGTGGCACATTTGATACTTCAAAATATGCTTTCTTTGGTAATAGAAAACAAGCTGCTAAATTTCTTATCTATGGATTTGAAGGTGATTTTCCTACACACATTATGAAGCCCATATGATATGCCTGTTGGAGACGACTTATAAAAAGGGCTATGTAAGAGTTGATTTTTGATATATTTGTTTGACTAGTTTTAACCCTCAAGAGCGTGATCAAAACACAATTTATATGAATGAAAATTTGGACAGAATTTTGGTATAACGATTACACAAAACAATGATTAAAAAGGAGTAGAAATAGAGAATAATCCAAGGTGAAACGTTATCTCTTTCCTTAAGATAAATTGTCTCGCTACAGTGCTCACGGTGAATGGTACTTATCTTCCAAGATACAATAGATTCACAACTTGTGATAGCAACACTTCAAACCACAAGAAACCAACAAATTTTTGATAGAATTTTTCCTCTACAAAGGAAATGCATGAAAATGCTATGGAATTAGAAATGAGAGAATTGCAATAAAAGAATGAATGTTCAATGCAATTGGTATACCCAAAATCATGTCCATAGAGTCATATTTATAGACATAGAAAGGGTGCAAATGAAGTAGTGTGGGCCAAAACATGCATTCTTTCGAAAAGTTGCAACACTTCATTTTTTCCAACTTTGGTCCGCAATTTTTCATTCATCTGAAATTGGTTTCCAGATTTCAAATATACCACGACGATCTACTCGACGAGTAGAATAAGTTGGTCTATTTACTTTTGTAATTTGACCATCGAATCAAGTCAAATATTTGATCGAAGTTGACACGTAGTCACACCTTTTTATTTTTCACTTTTACACACCTTTTCATTTTCTAATTTTTGGTTAATTATTTGCACCAATTTCTACAATGTCTTTGACATATGGGCTAACAATCCATACTTTCATGATTCGCCCTACAATGACTGCATCTTGGCCCAACTGCTTGAACTATATTCATTGTCTGATCTACTTTTTAAATTAGTGTTGATAGCTTAGCTGAGATTGCTATTAGTGTGTCGACCTCATGATTCCAACAACTTTTCTTCCATTTGATCTCTTTGTTCTTCTTCAATAATTGATATCTCATCGAATTGAATGATCGGTTCACAATCAAAATTCCCGACAACGATATCAAAAACCTGTTCTATAAAATTTCGTAAACGTGCGAGATCATTGACCAGCAAGCAATAAATTTTGATGAGAAGAGTATTGTCCCACAAGGAATAAATTTTAATTCAAATTTACTAATTATGCATGGAATTCGAATTGTGTAACAAAAGAGAGAGTTTATTTTATTTATACTAAATTAATCTAAAAAAATATGAAAAGCTAGGGTTTATATTAATAAATGGATGATTGTATTGAATTTTGAATCCGCATATTGCTATCTATTTCAATTCTCAATTATATAATCTAGTCTTATTCGTGCATTTTTAACAATATATAAAGCTAATATATTTAACTTTTCATTTTGAAGATAAACTAATTATATTCTACTCACGACTTGAGTCTATTCCTAGACAAATTCGAATGAGTAGAATGCATGTAATTTTAGATTAATAATATGATTGCAATATTGTTTGATAAAATGCTGTGCATTTATTTGGGTCATATTACTAAACTTTTATGTCGTTAAATTATTGAATTTTACTTAAAGTGGGTTAATGTTATATTATTTCTATCATGGACTCGTTTTGAAGCAGTTTGAAGAGAAAGAATAATTAATTGGCTATTGGATGCAATGTTGGAGAGCAAATTCAACACTTTAGAAATTGAAGACGTTAAATTGAATTGAAGAGAACATTGGTTGCACAATTGATGAATTCAAGGACTAAATTGCGTTAAATTGAAAGATTGATGACTTGAAGAAAATAATAAATTAAATGGGCCTCACTTTTGGACTTGTATTTGGATTCAAATTTAAAATACGTTTTTATTCTTGAATGAATGACATTGATTTAATTTTCTCTACAATTATATGCGTAATAGTTTTATGAATTTTGTGGCTTGTTTTACTTTTGAAACATTGAATATAAGTTAGACATTATGTCAATTGTTGTAGAGTTCAATAGGGGGATAGAAATATACCGCTATACTTTAAATGACCTTTAAGTATTCATAAATCTTTAATACATTTTTATAAGTTCACATCCGTCATAGAAATATAATCGAGTCACATGTAAGAATATGTTTAATTCTATTTAAGAGATATTGTTAGACTAATTGGAATATCGATCTTCATAATTGAATCGTATTGTCAAATTTATAAATTTTGATGTTAAAGGAGATTGATATAAGGGAATTCAAGACCCTAGTATGCTTTTCATCATTATATTTTTATAAAACTTGCATTTAATTGTAACCTTGCATAGTGGGGCCCTTGCTCATCAAGCAATTATACCGCTCTCACTCCTCTATTCGAGAGGGAGAATTTTTGTGAAAACCTTCCCTAGGTTGTGGTTTTATTCTTGTTTTTCTTTTAAAAAATCCCCTTTGCCTTACCTTGTTGGCGACTCGACAATCTGTATTCCAAAGGTTTACTGAGGGGAAGCTTTTGGCAGGTATTCTCTTATTGTAGCTTTCTCTACTTCAAAGAACTATCAAGGGTTTGAATCCCTCTCTCTCCTTTTTTTTCCCCCTCATTGTATAGTATTCAATTATCAAAAGAATGTTTATAATATTTTCTAAACTTTTGGTCTCTCTTTGTTATGAACACAATAAAGTGAATGAACCACATTTGGATAACATTTATAAGTTATGAGATCATAGCATACACACATGTATAAGTGACATGTTCCATGCATTACAATCAAGGGATTGAGTCATTGTTTTGGATGTAGGAGCATATAGTTATAATGCATAAGAATTGTAAGAATTATCTTTGGTTTTACCATTGAACCAATTACCTATATCCTTTTGTCATTTTTGATGTTTCAAAATTGTGTTCTTCAATAATTTGTTATAATTGTAACAATCTCGTCTCTATGTCCAAATCGTTAATTAAGTACTATTCACTTTTGGAAAGCCTAGCCCGTTTTAGCCCTCACGACACAAATAGTTGACCACCACAAGGTAGTCCGTTTTTCTTCAAGGAAACGGACACATTGGATCATAACAAATGTCAGAGATCAATGTTTAAGGCAATAATCGACTTGTTCACCAAAATTATTTTCGAACTCATTTCTCATTTTCTAAAATTATTACATGAACTACAATTCATCCTTGCGTCCAGTGTCACCCCCCATAAGTTCTTTAAGTGAGAACTCATCTTCTTCAATGATTTGACGATCTTTACCATCCCAGGGTTCAGTCTTCATAATTACATGGATGTACTCCATAAACCGAATGGGTTCCTCATTAAGTCCACCAGCTTTCACAAATTCTCTGAGAAAACAATTCGAATATCTGATGAGGACATCGGACGACGTTTACTTATTTTATTTAAGCTTTATTTATTTTCTTGGACTATTATTTAAATTTGGACTTGTATGGGCTCGGGTCCAAGCTCATTAGGATTGCTTTACAATTTAAACCTATTTTGCATTCTAATTTTCAGTTGATGAATTGATTGAATAATAAAGTGGCCGTAGCCGTTTTGCCTCTCTTCTTCCCTCTCTCTGTCTTCCCTCTCAGTTCCCCCCTTCTCCTTCCCCTTTCTCCTTCTTCATTATTTGTTATTCGTTTTACATCAAATTTGGTATCAAAGCCTAAACTTGGGTAATCTCTCATCTCTAATCCAAAAATCTCTTTCTATTTATTTCCTAAGAACTTGTGGAACAACACACACAAATAAACTTTTAGCATGAGCAGCCAAGTTATTATTTTTCTAGCTTCTTTATAGTTGTTCCAAAAAAAAAAACTGTTCACGTTACTGTTCACAGGCGGAAATTTCAGTTTAGGTTTTTTCTGCAATTTCAGTTCACATCCCAGCCCAAAAAAAAAAATTCGTGTTACTGTTCACGGGGTACTATTCACACCCGAAAATTCATTCTTTTGTATTATCAGCTTAAAAAAAAAAGTTACTGTTCACACAAAAAAAAAATATCTCATTTTTTCCCTCCTGCTGCTGCTCATAAATAAAAAAAAAATTGTGGTGTTGTTCCACAAATCCCAAACCCTAGCATTCAAGCCTACTTAGCCCTTCAACCCATATATTCCATCTCTATAACCTACTCCATTCATTTTTTTATCAAAACACTTGGGTCATAAGCTAGTGGCCCAAATTACTCCCAAAGCCCACTAAATGCACAGCCCATCTCTCATCATCTATTTACCCAATCCACTTGTTTTTCAGCCCAATAAACACTAAATCCAACCCACTTATCATAGATTATCACAATCGGCCCAACACCATTCAACCCATGATCAGTCCCAAATATCCAACCAAAACCCGATTATAACCAATCCATTAAAATCAAATACCCCACAGTTTCACCCGATTTCTCTCTCATAACCACTCTCTTGCCGCTACCTTCTCTAATCACCATCACGCCACCACTTCATTATCTATTGTACCCAGGCATCCAGAGCACTACCGCTTCATCGCCATAGGCCACCACCACCTATCCAAGATCATACACTTCCACCACAATTACCACACTCTTATATTTTCTCGTCCATCTCAACAATCTAAAAGCCACAGTCACTACACACAGTTTTACGTCCACACCAGAACCAGCACAAGTTACAGTCTACAGGGGCTAAAACCATTGGATACGAAAGGAAGAACAGAAGCATAGTTGAGGCTTATAAGTCGACAATTTAGATCAAGCGGCATACAAATAATCAAAACTAAACAACAGGGAGTCCTTGATCTCTATTTAGTATTGGTTTATACTACTACTTCATTTTTAAAATTGCATCAATTAAAATCTTGTGCTGCTGTTATTGTGATAATTTTAGCCTTAAACCTCACTTGGTCAAAACCAATAATCGAATTGACACCAGTGACCGAATTGAGTTCCATTGTTCCCCACTTAAATTGATTGGAGAATTTGACTAGTGTTGACCCTTGCTTTGCCATTTTACATGTACTAGCAGTATTAGTTTGTTTTGGATTTAATTAATCCCAATATTTAAAATTAAATTAAAAAAATGATACAAGTTATTTTCCATTGCTTGCACGTATTGTTCACTGATCTAATCATAGCACGTCATTTAGCTGGTATTACATTGCATGTAGCTGCATAGTGGTCGTCTTGTCATCTCTATCTCCAATACATTGACCATGGATCCATCCCAATTTGATGCACTCACTAGACAATTAGCGTAACTTGCCACTAGCCTATCGACTGTCCAATCAGACATAACTGCTACTCGTGAGGAGAAAAAGAACCTAGCTGCTAAGTTGAGCAATTTTAAGCGAACCCCTCGTTTAACTGACACTAATTCTGAAGCGTCTCATACTAGACAATATCATCGTGGACAAAGTGATCAAAAATATTTTCGACGCGATCGTAGGAATAGGGATCA
>NC_036255.1:1834046-1845935 GCF_002742605.1 Olea europaea var. sylvestris
TCTCTAGGTCTAAATCCATTTGAAGTTGTTCATAGTTATAAGTCTAGGCGACCGTTAGATCTTATTCCCATGTCCCCGCATGCTAGTGTGTCGTTGTCAGCTGAACCATTTGTATATCATCTTCATGTCTTGCATATTGAGATCAATAAACAACATGACGCAAGTAATGCATTATATAAATTTCAAGCTGATTCGCATAAACAATATTTTGAATTTAATATTGGGGATTATGTCAAATTGCAAGTTTGTAGTGCTGGTCCTTTAAAAATTTTAAAGCATGTTGGTTCAAATGCACATGTCATTGCCCTTTCATCACATTTTAGCCACCACTTTACTTTAAATATTGAGGACTTCATTACTTACAAATACCGTATTACTTCCTTTGATGATCCATTTCTACCTAACTTTGTGGACCTCCAATTTGACTTTATTGATATTTCTACTTTAATACCATCTATCACAACACACAAAAATAAAATTGATGTTATTTTAGATGAAGGTGTTGTATTGACCAATGATGGCAAAATTCAGTACTTCCTTGTTTGTTGGGTAAATCGACGTACTTCTTATGCTCCTCATAATGTACAATCATGTGAAAATGTTGAAGATGAGGTGCATGAGTATTGGTTATTTGAAGTCCAGTATCAGTACTTGGTTAGAAGGAAAGATCGACCCCCTTGGTCAGATCATATTTTTGGGAATAAGCTACAGTTTTCAGTACTATCAATTATGAAATTTCGTTACTTGGTTCGTCAGAAAGATCGTCCCCCGTGGCTTGACTTGAAGCATTTGGAGTATTAGATTGACTGCAGCCTATACTATCTATCAACTCGACAGAGTCGAGTTTTTCTCCCACCCCGGGAGAGTTGATGAGGACATCGGACGACGTTTACTTATTTTATTTAAGCTTTATTTATTTTCTTGGACTATTATTTAAATTTGGACTTGTATGGGCTCGGGCACAAACTCGTTAGGGTTGCTTTACTATTTAAACCTATTTTGCATTCTAATTTTCAATTGATGAATTGATTGAATAATAAAGTGGCCGTAGCCGTTTTTCCTCTCTTCTTCCCTCTCTCTGTCTTCCCTCTCAGTTCCCCCCTTCTCCTCCCCCTTTCTCCTTCTTCATTATTTGTTATTCGTTCTACATCAATATCATTGTGCTTATATGAAAAAAAAATGTAACTTAAACTACAAAGAGAAAGAGAAGTACTTACATAATCCGGTCGCGCTCAAATCCACTTTTAAAGAAAGCATATGACTTCTGCGCCAGCTTTAGCCCTACAAAAGCAGGATACCTGTAACCACCAACTCTGAGATGCTTCTCAAGATCTGGCTGTTTACCAGCAGCCGCCCAGACAAAACTGCACATTTGCAAAACCGAAGTCTTAGCTTCAATTTCCAGTCTTCTTCACTTTCTATTTTTTTTTTTTTTTTTTTTTTTTTTTTTTTTTGATTGGTTGAGGGGTGTGATTTCAGTAGAAAAAGAAAGCTACAAGAGGAAGGGGCAGACCAAAATTTACTTGACCTCTAGTAATTGCTAAGGAACTAATTGATTTTGATCTTTCAGTATATCTAGCAGCAAGGATACATATAGCCAACCAAAATTAGGAATAAGTCTTAGTACCATGTTTATTTTCTTCCTTTTTGGTAGAGGAATGGAGACGGTGGTTTGAAGTGCTTTTCCTACTTTAAGGGACATTGTCAAATTAAAGTCACGGACTAGTATCATAACCTGAAACGGCTCATCTTCAGTTTCTCAGCGACTGATAACAGAAGTTCCAGGTACTTGTTTCTGCCTTCAGCCTTGGAGTCCAAAATGTCAGGAAGGAAGGCAACAAAACAGATGGCTGCTGAACCACACTTCTGTTCCAAAATATCCTACAAGTAAAGTGTTGTAAGTGTTTTGTACTGACAATTCATGTTGGATGGTAAAGAAGCATTTTTCCTTTTCATCTTTAGGGATGGGGGCAGATCTTACAGGGCTAGTCAACTCAGTTACTTCAGGTGGGGAAACATTTGTTTCCAGCTGCTCTAAGGCAAACGACTCAATAACGGTGGCTGATGTTGCGCCTTCATATGGGATTGGGTGGCCTTTATCGGCCCCAAAAACCAAGATCGTGGGGAATGCACATTAAACCTGCTCATTAGAGACTGACAACTTGAAACCGTTAGAAACATGAGCTCAACGAGAAACCATCGGAATAAACTAAAAAATCCAGTTGATGATCCAGCTATTAAATTACCCAGAATTTTACCATGCAGTTCCATTTGCACGAGGGGCATTGCTTTTTATATATTTTTTTCATGAAATTATTAGGATATCAAATATATAATGTTTCTCAATATATCAGAAAACGTATCCATGGAGATGTCTCGATGACTTTTTTTAAATAAATATCAATCTCATATATCAATATATTTTTTAAGAGCTAAAGAAACATCATATAAGAATCAAAGTTCACCAACATGCAATGCAACTAATTATGCTTAAAAGGACCTTATTTAGAGGGACATTATGGTAAAATATCTTTATATATTTGGACTAAATACCATAACCAAGTCTAACGAAAACTTCAGTAATGCTGGATCCAGTAGACTACTAGGCAAGGGTATACAGAAATCATATTCAATACTCAAATTATTTTCATGTGGTAAGATGGGATGTGAACTCATAAAGATATGAATTCTAGGAACACTTTCCAGGCTTGCCGAAAATCATGAAGGCATTAGAACTAAAATCACATGTAATTATCATTTTTCTTTTTCCTTTTTTCTTGAAAAAAGACATGTAGTGAAGGGGTTCTAAACTTTTTTATTCCTTCTCATGAGTAGTAGATTATTCAAATTACTATCTCATGTGCACTCTTGGGAAGTTGTCTCTTGCATATATTATGCATCACTATTGAGATACAAGCACATGGAAATACAGGATCTCACATCATTTAATGTATGACAAAACATTTCAAAAATTCCAAGAAGTCAATCGATTTTAGCAAATTGCAATTTATGATATCGCCATTGGGAGTTTAGTACATCTTAATATCTTTAAATATGTCGACCCTGATATGATATTCAATATCAATATTTCAACCGATGTGGAACAAGGACTTAACAAGATCTAGTCTGCACAGTAAATTACTATAGGTTGCACAAAATTCTCAAATTTGGAAGCAGTTCTCAACTAGAGTCCATGTATCAAAGCAAGAAAGCATCATTTCATATCTTAGCTGGATATCATATGTGCTCTATCTGTCTTTGGTGTTCTGTTTTACATGTCAAGTGCTTTCAGATGAAGATTAAACTATCTACCTCGTGTCATGTAGAGATATCTCTGTGAGATATATTTAGACACCGAAATTCATTCCTGTCAAAGCACTCACAACTTTTTGCATTCACTGGTTGACCAGTAAGTACAAGGATACTTGGTTCACTATCAAGAAGTCCAGCTCATAATCCCTCAACAATTTGTGCAGTATCAAAATATTATCAAGAAAGATGGTTTAAGTAGAAAAATGTGCTACACATTTGCCTTCCATAAAAAAATTTGAACAATTCAAATATGTACTGAAACCTGAAAATCAAAATAAATCACATTTAATTTCAAATATCTGAGAGTCATATTACAGCCTTAATCATTATTAGTTCCACATCTCAGTTTGTGCTTTTGAGAAAGATTGATGTGCTTTCTGAACCTTGTACAGGGGAATAGGGTTAGTTGAAGGTTTTACATTCAACATGGAAAAACAAAGCAAGCCTATCATCCCACCATTTTAGAGAAATGCATATAAGACTAGTCAGCTTAGAGGAGTAAATATATAAAATAAGTCATAGAAACAATTTAATATGCATCTATATCAGAAAGTATTATATATTCTGAAACTTACTTTGTCTGCATCACAGTCTACATGACCCAACTTCACCTTCCCCCTGAGATTATTAGCTGCCTTCTTCCACTCGGGAGCAAGCTTCTTGCAGTGTCCACACCTTAAAAAGAGACACAGATATTAGAACCCCAAAGTATAAAAGAATACTTTAACTAAGAAAAAAAAGAATACTTCAGTGAAGTAACATACTGTCTATTCAACCACAAAAAGTACATAATTTAGATCATTCTGAAAAAAAGAGTTTCACGTTCAACTTGGAAAATTGACCAACCAAAATATGACGGACGAGATGCTAAACTTCAAGGCGGAAAACATGTAAATCATATCCAATAGGGTAAAGGTTTCACCAAGAATATACGGTATTGTCACTAAAATGCAATTTACAGAACTCCAAATTCATGCTGTAATTACTGTAATGTTGAATCCACTTGTCAATAACTAATAACTTATGCCATTCACCGGCTGCTTGTGTCAGGCTCAGCCTGAAGCTATTTTGTTTTTGCTGATTGAAAAAATTATTGAGATTGTTAAATAAATGAGCCAAGCCTGAACATATTTTCATTCACTTTAGTTTTTTTATAAAAACTATGCGCCGATATTCAATAAATTGGAATCTAGGTAATATTCAGGTATCTGCAGTGGTATTGGGTTAAAAAAAGTAAATAAATAAAATAAAATTGCATAAGCATAATAAACTGCAAGAATGTGTTACTTGAACTCGATGGTTTTTGAGAACCCTTTTTAAGCGCATGCTTAAATGATGCACTGCTTACTACCATTACATATTCCAAATGAACATTCAAAAAAGTTGTAATTTCGTAATGTGTTTAACACGGACTCTAGTTAGAGAAAGCAATTAAAGGACTTCTAGTTAAATTTCAACCAGATTGAAAGGGTAAAAATATATAGGATGAACAAAATAGAAACAAGCCGAGCAGACGACTTACCAAGGTGCATAGAACTGTACAATCCAAAGTTGTTTACTTTTAATTACTAATTCATAAAAATTACGTGAGTTCAATTCTTTTGAAGCACTAAGTACTAGGTTCCAGCTCGATCCTCCTGTTGCCTTTTCTTTCAAACGTTCCTTCGGATGTGCTTCAATCTGTATTAAGAAGAGAGAGTCTTAAAAAATAGTTGAAAAGAGCTCATTTATTACCAAGACGTTTTATCTGTTTGTCAAGGCATAAGCTTCAAGATAACTAGTAAAATAATTCAAAAGAATATAAAATAAAATAAAAATGCTCATAATAAACTACAAATCATAGTTAAATACCCACAACAAATTAAGAAAATTAAAAGTCTATTTTGCAAACAAACATAAAATAGAAAGTTAGCAAACAATGAGCATGTTTGGATGATTTAGCTAGAAATGTCACACAATTGGCAATAGAAATGATGAGGATCAAACAAGTGATAAGGAGATCAAAAAATCTTGGGAGTGATAAACTTGTTAAATTCAAATTAAAGGATAAATGCAAGTTATTAATTTGTTATTTGATATTTGGATAGACATTAGTCACAAAATAGTGGAGAGTTGTTATTCTTATTTTATTATAAATAGGAATAAATATGTGCTAGGTGCTTATGGCCTATGGTCATCATTCAATAATGTTATAATTAATCTTTCATTTATTTTTTTCTTCCTTTTCGTATTTTCTTTTGATTTATCGTAAAGTTAAGGTCCAAATGTGAGGCGTATATTGGCTTATTTTAAATGTAGGTGGGTCTACATAAAAATAAGCCACATTTGTTGCTTAACTTTAAGCTAAACCACCCCAAACAGGCTCAATATCAAATTAGTCACCAAACAAAATTGTAATACCAAGCCTACATTTAGGTAAATATATAAATTGTCAAATTTTATTTTCAACCAGATATTTCAATGGACCCACAAATACAACCAACGTATCCACCACCCATTTTTATATATTTACAAATTAAATTGTTTATAAATTCTTCCCAAATTGGGGCTAAGAAAAGTAGAGATAATACGAACTAATATATAAGGGTATCATCAACATCATGTTACTCGTCAATATTAGTTTTTTTTCTTTTTTCTTTTTCTCTTTTTCTGCTCCTTTACATGAAAAGGTAACGTGAAGGAGAGTAGATGATTGCTAGTGAAGGATGGAAAAAAAAAATGATCATAAAGAAATAGCCCAAAAAGTTTAGAGAAAATGCAAGACAAACGGGTGAACATCTTAGTCCCCTTGAAGCTTAGCATTGAGTAAGCCTAAGTCAAGGCGTAAGCCTCAATAAATTGTGGTTAAAGCATCACAAATGGCACTTAAGTAGTAAGCTTTAAGGAAATTTATGAAAGCTTCATGTTAGACAAGATTCGAGGCATAAGCCTCAAATTGCTTTTTTAAACAATGTCTAAAATTTTTTCTGCCCAGGTTCACACAGAGAACTCACTGGCATGAGCAAAAATGATGTTATGTTCTCGACAACAGATTACACATATGAAAGCAAGTTTGAAATCAATTGACTCATGGACCTTCAACCGCAATACAATAGTTAACAACTCAAAATGGCATGTAAGAAGATGATATATTATGTAAGTATGAGACACAATTCTACATCTGTAAGCCGAAGGGTCTTATTTTAGCTATGTACCAAAACCTATCTTTACCATATAGATTGCTTTTTTACTTTTTTCCATAAATAGTTAACATTAGCTAGTGATAGTTGCAGATAATAGAATACAGTTAAAAGTCGCAAGACAATTCGCCCTTCTGTGCAGAAAATCAATACGGTTATTTTACATAAGCATGAAAGAGCAAAATCGAGACAAAGTTACTAATAGATTTCCCACAAATAAAAGGAAATAATTATGACCTGTTGCAGTGCGAATTCAGCTATAGGCTCAAGTTCCCAAGCTCCTTGGTAATCTACTGGAGGTTTTCCAGGGGAAAAGACCTTAATGGTAGGAAAATCTTTAATTCCATATTCCTGAAGAAAATAATGATGAAAGATTAAACAATACACATACATCAGTGTTGCCTAAATAAAATGGTTACTTCTCATAGTGATATAAATTGACCATCCAAGTGAGAAAAGAAAACATATCGCGACATCAGTTACTATTTATAACAAATTCCAGAATATAATAAGACAAGAAGGAAATAAAAGCAAGATGTTTTTGAGAATAATTTCTGTGTTATTTCTCTACATATTTGTGAAGAGTTTTACAGCTTATATAGCTTTACAATGCTGTGTAAAACATGAATTTGTTACAGAAGAAAACAGAAACGGTGGCAAAAGCATGTGCATAACAGAATGCTGGTAGTGCAAAGATTCCAGACTCCTTCGCTTCTAGATCCTTCTCTCCTTGTTGGATGCTGATACCACTTGCACTTATGATTGTATGGAAAGATCATTTGCTAGCTGCCTAGGTCGTTTTTCACCATTTAACACAGAACACTTAAAAATAACTTCATTTCTAAAATCTTTTCATCTAAAGCTTCTTACTGTTCTATAGAAACTTCTCTACTTTATACCCTCAGTCCTATTTTTTCCGAAATATCCTCTAACATGCTTCTTGTGAAATTACAATTCTCGTTTCTAGAGTTGACCAAACTTTACAATAAAATAAAGTTGTAGCAACCAGGAAAAAATGAATAAATAAATAAAACTTGAATCAATCCTGATGAGCTGAAGTTCAGCAAGCATGTCACTGTAGAGAAAATTTCTAAACTAAATGAAACCTGAGCGAGTAAGATGTGAGTATCAGCATCAAAAGCTGCAACTATGGCATAGCCTTTCAACACATCGGCTGCCTCCTCCCATATAGGCGCCAATGCTTTACAATGTCGACTCCAAGGTGCAAAGAACTCAACCAAAACAACACCATTTGAATTCAGGACCTGCAACAGTGCATTTAAAAATTGTCTGTTAGACCATAAGCAACATGTAGTTTGGAAATACCCCTCACATTCAAAGAGATTCCAGGGAGGGCTTAATTAACACTACACCAAACGAAACATTATGGTTTTATTCACTTATAGGATGCATAAAATCCACGAATTCAACAGCAAAATACAAGACAACAAACGGAGAAACGCCTATATCAGTTAACACGAGCTGAATTAAAAATTTATCCAGGAAACCGCAGCAAAGAAGAACACAATCTAATAAGTAAAACAGAGATATATGAATTCAATTTGATATGCATACAAGCTTTTTATGAGAAATTTATAAAATAATGACTGATAAACATATCAAATGCTTCTTATTATATAAAACACATTAATTTCCGCGTAAATTTCGTAAAAAATCAAAAACTCCACAAATATAAAATTTTTCTTATCTAATTATACCTCAAATCACGTACCGTGGACTTGAAGTTGGACGGATTCAACTGAATAACTGGGGAGGATGGCACATACAATGCATTCACACTTCCACTCAGCTCTATAACTATCAGTAAAACAAATTTTAGTGGAAACGAGAAAGATCCATGCATTTTTCCTCAAGTGGATTTGGATTTTGCGCGTGACGGTGTGAGAAACTGTCTCGAATAGACTATAAGTAGAAATGCTGTGCTTGTTTTATAGTGTGCTCTGTGGTGTATCAATCAAATGGAATTTTACACGTCATTTTATTTTTTATTTTTTTATTAAATAATATTCACAATGCCTTAAATATTCACAATGCTTATTTCTCATTAGCGACTAAAGATTACACGTAATAATCTTCATTTATTAATTGTCACGTCATTTTTTTAATTTGTGAAATTTGACAAAATTACTTAATTGAAATCAAATTAAAATATAGCTACCCAATTTAAATTCAATTAAAATGTTTATACATGAATGAAATCGTATTAAGGTACAATTATCGCAAAATAAAATTTACTAGTTAATCCATGTATTGACCCGACCAAGGCACCGCGTCATCGGGTCACTAGTCGGACCTTTAGATCAGTATTTAAAAAATTTCAAGAGTACATAGGAGACGATATTAAAACATTTTGAGTTAGTAATTCATTGGTAATAATAAGTAAAATAATTTAATTAATTGAAAGTAAAGAAAATTCAAGTTGAATCCTCCCATGAGGAATTGAACCAATAGCAAACTTTGCTCTCTTTTGTTGATTGACACTATTTATGTATTTGGCAAGTATATCGATATATTATTTACCCAACTTTATGACTGGTTGCTTTTGATTTCTCCTTAAAATAATAGAAAATATTTGGCTAGTTTTATGTTATTTATCATATTTTGTTATGAAATTAGTCGAATTATTTCTCGAATCCGAAGTTCGTCAATCCAAAAAATTTATGCATAGGTCGTATAGAATTCAAATGTGGGTAACATATATGTGATATTACGAACATCCAATTAAATACATGGTGAGTCCCAGAATGAAGAAAATTAATACAATATGAGACTTTGCAAATGTGATTGATGGTTTTAGAAGAATCAATTTTATGTCACTAAGGATTTTTTTTTTTTTTTTTTTTTTGGGTACTATACAAATATTATTACAAATTAAACAAAAAATATATTGAACCATAAGTTCAATATCATGAAACATTTTTATTGTTTGACATAATAATAGTGGTGTCAATGGATTGAGCCTGCCCCATTACCCGTGAGCTCTGCTTGTGGCTCGGATGAGTCGAACCTATGCTTGGCTTGGCCCTTGAGCTCGTGGATTGTGGGGTCGAGATGAGCTTGACCCATCAGCCCCTCCCCTTTGTTTTGTTATTTTAAAAAAAAAATCATTATTTTCTCCGATTTTGAGTTGACTACTTATTTTCGAGTAGATGGGGTTAAAATTGTACATGAACAACTTGTTATGTGTATACTTTTTTTTTTTCTTTTTCCCCCCTCTCTAAATCAAACATCCAAAAATGAACAACCCATCTCAAGTTTTCAAGCATTGGCAAGGAAAGTGTTTGGCAGCACACTTTCATTGCCGATGCCTGAAACTTGAGGGAATTGATTTTTCGTTTTTGGATGATTGAGTCAAGAATTTTAATTCCGCAAGTCTCTCTTTTTATTATTATTATTTATTATTTTTTTTACGATGTATGTGCTCATACATTCTTTTGGTAAAGTAATTTTGTATGAAAACTTAAAATTTTGCCCTACTTTTTAACTACTCATTTCCAAGAAATGCATTATTATAAAATCTACTCTCTCAAAACATGGAGCTCAAACAAACCCTAAATGTTATCATATTTATAAAGAATTTTCGCAAAATATGAAAACACAATTTAATAATCATAATTTTAAGCACTTTCTCGTCGAAAAATAAAAATGAGTAAGCAAGATATGTGCAAGGGCTAACAATTTGGCCACTGCCTAGAATCAATTGTTCGACCAAGATTCATTCTTAATGCTATATAATGGAAGGGATTTTTCATTTCGTCCATACTTTTGTAATTAATTGTACCAATGGGTAAAGAGGAAAATTTTATCACTTATTATTATTGTTTTGTTATTTTAGTTAGTTTTATCTAATATATGTGTAAGTGTTATGCCCTACGTCCAATCAACCTTGGATATAAATAATTTTAACATATAATTAATGTGATTTAATGGTAGATCTATTATTTAATTAATAAACAATAAAATTAAATAATAGAATTCGTAGATTCAAATTTTCATAATTTGTTAATCACAAGGAGTTGTGATTGTGAAATACTAATTACATATAATTGAATCTTAAATCGTCCGTAGTCATAAGTAATAATGAGATACGAATATCGTTATTACGGATAGACCATCACGTGTGGCATTTCTTACTTGTGAAATAAGTAGCTGATCTTACAAGTTAAAGTATAGTGATATTTAAATGAACACGTGGATATTTTGTTATAGAACAAAATATTGGAGACCCGTCGAGATATTTCACATGGATAACTATCTGAGTGTCAATGGTTAATCTCCAACGTTCGGTAGTGAAATTGATCCTTTGACTTGAGGTCGTAATGGTACCTTATATGAAGACAGTCATACTTTGGCAGTGTTGGATGTTACTCTACCAAAGATCGCTAATACGGCATCGTTCGGGTATGTCAAGAATCATATGAAGGTTATGAATGACCAATAGAGAATTCGTCACTCTTAGATAATAAGAGACTATGATCTGCGTTTCATTCAATTAAGTCGATAACAAAATTCTTGGCCAAGGTGTACTCATGAGTCGAAAAGGATTTTTCGACTTATATTGACTTAATAGTAGAGTGAAATATATGATCGGTAATCGAGATTAACATACTTTCATATCTCATAATTGATCGGATCATATTGACGAAGGGATTATAGTTTCATAGTAAACAAATGAGTTTGGTTTTGTCATACCACATGACATTTCCCGTCACATGTATTACCCTGACACATTGTTAGATGTCAATTTGGGACGGCGAGTGTGAATTGATGATAAATTAAAAGAGTATTTTAATTTATCAATTTTGATTAGATCAAAATAATATTTCACGTCGTTAGGCATCGTGATAGGGAACATGATTAATTAATTAATTTAACAAACATTGGATAAATTAATTAATTGGGTTGCATATTTATAAGCTCGAATTAATTAATTTGATTAATTAGTTCACAGACTGAATTTAATTAAGTGGGTTAATTAAATATTGGACCAGATCATGCCAAACCCGTTTGGATTTATATAAATATGACTAAGGTTTTCAAATTTAGTAGTGAATTCATTATTCTTGCTAGTACAAGAAGGAATCCCTAATCCTGCAATCTTGTTCTCTATGTAGATCAATGTTGAAGGCTGAACAATTGGACAACTGTGTGAGACAAATCAAAGTTGTTGGAACAGAGATATGGCAAAAGAGTTTGTAGATCTCGTAAAAAGTACATCTTTATCACAGTTTCTATCTAAATACAGATGAATCCTGGTGGGAATTGAAATTTGTTTTAATTTTTCGTTGCGCATGTTAATTAGATTCTTAACAGTGGTATCTAAGCCTTCTTTGCGTTTGTTAGAGATTGTTTTGAATTTTCAAAAGTTGATTTTGAT
>NC_036255.1:1846192-1850534 GCF_002742605.1 Olea europaea var. sylvestris
GGTTGTACGAGCTGGCCGAAGGCAAAAGTTGCCTCGTCGGCGACAAAAGGCAGCGGTGTGGGACGTCGCTGTGCATTGGACGACGTCCATTGCCGCTGCAATAGCAGCGCTCATCATCGCAATCATCAGCGGCGATGAGCGCCACTGATATCAAACTGCAGCATGCGCCGACTGCTTGCCGGAAGCAGCGCGCGGCGCTGCAATAGCAACCCACGCACTACCGTTAATCTTTTTCTCCGTCGCCATCGTGGCAGCGACGCATGGACCCAAATAGGAAGATAGAAAGGGTAGGGAATTCTAGGGTTTCAATTGGTGAAGTTTTTTTAGGGTTACAGTCAATTTTGGGTGGTTGGAGGCGGGGGCCTGGTATGCCATTTGAAAAATTGTAGGGCCCAGCTTGCAATTTGCTTTAAGGGGTCAAATTTGCAATTTTAATTAAGGACCAGTTTCGAAATTTATGAAATGAAGGGGTAGGGGCTCTAACTGAAATTTTAAACTAGGGTCAATATGCAACCTTTAAAAGGGGAGTTTGAGTTAAAATTTTAAATTGGTTAAAATTTGATTTTCAAATGGGTTTGACCTAAAATTTGAATTTTGACCTATTTAAAATTGACGACTTTTTGTGTTTTTGTTAAAATATAATTTTAACTTAAATATTATATTTGACCCTAAATTGAATTTGATTTTATTTAGGAGTGTTATCCTAAATTAAAATATTAATTCAATTTAAATTAGAGTTTGACCCTAATTTAATACTTAATTAAAATTTGATTTTAATTAATTATTCACCCGAATATGTTTTAGAAATTAGAATTGGATTCTAATTTAACATTTAATTAAATTTTTATTTCAATTAAATTGTCTTACCCTAAAATTTTCGTTGAAATTAGAGTTCGACTCTAATTTAATATTTAATTAAAATTTGATTTTAATTAAATAATTCACACTGGCATTTCTTAAATTTAGAATTAGATTCTAATTTGACATTTAATTAAAATTTGATTGATTAAATTGTCTCGCCCTAAATTTCTTATTGAAATTAGACTTATACTCTAATCTTGTTATTTAATTAAAATTTAATTTTAATTAAATTCAACCACCTTAAGTGTTGAAATTAGAGTTGAACTTTAATTTGATATTTAATTAAAATGTGATTTTAATTAAATAATTTGCCCTATAATTATGGAATTAGAGTTGGACTCTAGTTCGGTATTTAATTAAAATTTGATTTTAATTAAATATGCCTGCTAATTAAATTAATTGATTAATATGATTAATTAATTATTTAATTATTCCGATCCATTTATCTAAAAGAGTTTAGACGGTCTTAATTGCCAGAAACTTAAAACGTGTTTGCACATAATATTAGATATTATATAGGCATACATTTATGTGATGAATGTATTATTAGTGGACGATTATGGATTCGATCATGTGGATGTGTTAATGGTTAATTTTATTCTTATCATTTTATGAACCTGCAAGCTCTTAATTATTTTGGGCCTACGAGCCTGTTATTGTTATTATTATTTTGGGTCTGTGAGTCCATTTTCATCTAGGCCTACGTGCCAACTAGTATAGGATATAGGTTGCAACTAGAATAATTAAAGACACGCGAAGAGGAGGAAACCGTGGAGATGGTACATTGATACTAATCAATGCGATACACCCTAGGAATTGACCAGCTAGTCTTTCTTATGGCTCGGGAAAATTAAATAGTAAAAGTCCATAATCGTCTATACTATTATTATTGTTATATTATATAAATGTTTTTTGCATAGTAGATGTGTAATACAACATATATGTTGTTACAATGAGACTTTTGAATACAAAATCCCTCAATAAAATATTAAGTCACATTTATAATCATCTTCCATCATTATATTGAAAAATCAGAGTCTCAAATCATCTCAACTTGTTGACTACAGAGATATGTTTGACACTATGAAATATCAGAAATTCCTGAATGATGGGTTCGACTTGACTAAAATTTATCTTTTGTTGAGTACACTTAAGGAGATAAATTTTAGAGGCATGTTAAGTTAACACATAAGATGTGTGAAGACAAAGAGTAGTCAGCTTAATGATCCGGAAGTTGTATGGAGATACAATTGATAATAGTATCTACCCAAATATTTTATTAAAGACTTGTTGAGTACACTCAAGATCTTAATATAACAAATGGGATCTCAACTCGCTAGGAGTTAAGTATGAATTCCATAAATTTATGTGAGGGTGCCATAAATTTGAATTAAACAGTAGAAGCATAATTAATTTAATAAAATTTCATATTAAATTAATTGATGTATTTTATATATTATTCTTTTTCTTTTCGTCATTTACATTAATATTGAATATTGAGTAACCATATGTTTTGAGTAGCATACTGAATGTCAACAACCAAACTAAATTTTCTTGATTGGCATTACAATTTAAGAATTGTTCTCAGGAATGAGAAAATTGTTTATGTCCTTGAGTAGTCCTTTCTAGAAACATCTACTGATGACTTGATTAAGGAAGAGTTGGCTGCTATAATAAACACAGTGATGACAACAGTAAAGCAACGTATGTAATATATGCAATTATGTCACCTGAGTTACAGAAGCAACATGAGAGTATAGATGCTAACACATGATTTTTCATTTCAAATAGTTGTATGATAATAATCATGTGTGGAAGGATATGAAACTTTCAAGCAACTATACCGATATGAAATGACGGAGGAATCTTCAATCAGTGCTCAGGTACTAAAGATGATTGACATTGAGAATTGTCTCAATGAGGTTCAGTTATGAACTACGAATTAAGTATTGACTTAACTCTACAATTTCTGTCAGAGAGTTTTTCATACTAATTTTGAATTATGATATGAATAAGTTTGAATGCACATCCATTGAGTTGCTTAACATGCTTAGAATTGTTATGCCCAGTATCAAAGTACAAGTAGGCAAGCTATTGATTCCTATAAGGACATTAAAATTTCAAGTGGGAATTGAACTTTGTTTTAATTTATCGCTACGCATGTTAAATAAATTCTCAACAATATGGATCAAAGTATGTAACATCAATGTTTTACCATAACTGTTAGAATATGTAAAAGTAATTCGATTTTGGAGGCAACCTCATGTTTTAATTATTTAGTCAATGAACAAATTTTTTTGTTAAATCTACCAATAGCTACCCAACTTTATACATAGTGTCATATTGGCCATCCAATTTGATTTTGTTTTACTATGGTCTTTCAACTTTATACTTAATGCCACACTGGCTATCTAATTTTAATTTTTAATTTTTTTTAATTTTTTTTTTTTAGGCAACCTCATGTTTTAATTATTTAGTCAATGAACAAATTTTTTTGTTAAATCTACCAATAGCTACCCAACTTTATACATAGTGTCATATTGGTCATCCAATTTGGTTTTGTTTTACCATGGTCTTTCAACGTTATACTTAGTGCCACACTTGCTATCTAATTTTTTATTTTTTTCATTATGCCACCCACCTTCATATTTAGTGTCACATTGACCACTCAATTTGATTGTGTTAATAAAGTTACCAAGTGGCTTGATTGGGACTAAGTACGAAGTTAAATGATCATGATGAAATAAAATTAAATTGAGTGGTCAATGTGACATTAAGTATGAAATTGGGTGGCCATTGATGAATTTACCCCCCTCTTCCCTTACCATTCGAAAGTTCCTAATCAACCTTAACTGACAAAAGTTCCTAATCCCCCTTTTCCCTTACCATGATGAAATTGGGTTAAATAATCATGATGAAATAAAATTAAATTGAGTGGTCAATGTGACATTAAGTATGAAATTGGGTGGCCATTGATGAATTTAACCCCCCTTTTCCCTTACCATTCGAAAGTCCCTAATCAACCTTAACTGACAAAAGCCAATAATGTACTAAAAATTTTTGGTTAAACAATTGCACGAGGTTATGTTTGTGGAATGCTAATGTATGTTGTCATATGGTTGAAAATATAATTAATAAGATTTAACTTTTCCTTATGGCACTAAGTCATACAAACAAGCTATAAGAGATTCTCAGCTACATGTAACTTTGAAGGTTTATTTTACAGCTCTCTCACATGAAGGGGTTCTGATCATGGGGCCCCTCACTGTCACTCTTGTTGTAAACAAGCTCAACCCAACTTTGAAGGTACGGTTTCAACATACTTCTCCCATGGGCTGTGCTATTTGAACGACCCCTAGACAATAAGGGGTTGTGTGGCAGCCCCCCATAACTTCTCCTGTTTGCACTTGATTTTTCATATAACAAAAAATAAATAAATAAATAAATAATAAATTATAGGGATATTCCTAATACTGTAATA
>NC_036255.1:1851005-1892388 GCF_002742605.1 Olea europaea var. sylvestris
CTTTCACATTCTCATTTTGATTATACTCTATAATTTATATCACTTGGATTATGCTACCAATTCAAGAAACATAATATGTAGCCAAAAATATAATTTTGGTACTAAGTAGTTGACAACAACTAGAATTAAGGGTATATATGCATTGTGTCACGAATTAATTCTTATAAAATTTAAAAATAATAATAATAACAATAATAAACAAAGAGGAATAGTATTGGGTAACACCAGTGAGCGAGGGGGTGGGATGTTGCGTTTAGCAATTATAATGTTACTATGTTTATCCATGTTTCATTATAATTTTTTTTTTTTTTTTTACAATTTAAAGGTTAACGTAAAAAAGTTATAATTTTAATAACATTTTACGTAGGACCCGATGATACTGTTCATGTATTCATAACTCATTTCTATATTATTATAATTTCAATAACTTATAATAAAACACAAACAAGCACTAATTTAAAATCAAATATTAATTTTAATTATAAATCACAATTAATATATATTTATTATTCACATATTTGATTAGACCAATTACTCATATTATTATAATTTTTTACTAGAAAGCTTTATATATGTGCATTTTGACGATTTTTGTCCAAATGGTCTCTGCATTGAAAATCAAAGTTTGGAGACCTAGATCCCCAAAAATATTGAATGAAAAATCCAAGTATGACAAGTGCTTAAGCTTGGTGACCACGGGTACTGTTGTCGATTTTATCCCGCAAGTGGACGGATCGTAACAAGTAGTAAAGTGGACATTTTAAGTCCAGAGTGTCGATCTCACAAGGACTATTTTCTAGCACTTAATTCAATTTTTTCTTTAACTACTATTTGATGGAAACAAATTAAAAGTTGTGTGATTTGAGTTTTAATTTAAAATCTAGAAAATAAATGAATGCTCACACGATTGATTGGAAAATCAAATAATGAATGGATGTTCAAAAAAATTTCACATATTGATCACTTTTACATCTCCAATTAAAAATCAATTCTAATGTAGTGTTCGGTCGAATTCTTCTATTGTATTCAATTTACCCCTTTCAAATTCTCATTGAGCCTATTCAACTAATTAAATTTCATATCTCTATACAAATTCAACTTAATTAAACGAATTCTTTATCCTAATAATTCAATTATGACCGCAATAAATGATATGGGTATCTTTACTCGTTATACCAATGTACTAAATTTTATTAAATGGTCTAAATCCGAAACTCATATCTCTATTTGTAAAGAATTCACAAAAATCATCAAATTATTGATAAGATAATTTAATGCATTCAGTCATAGCAAAATCAACACATGAAAAAATTAAAAACTAAAAATTTTAATAAGAGAATATAAAGGATCTCAATTGGTTATATTATTCGACCTAACAATGAACTTAGCTACTCATAATGCAAGAAGAAAAATAGTAAATTGTCTTAGAATACATCATCGAATTTGTAATAAAAATGTAGAAGAAAAAGTAAAATTCTTGCACCAAGATCTCCTTCCCCTTCCAATCGTTTTAGGAGGGTGTTTGGTGGGAATTAAAATTAGATTTTGATAGAAATTTTTGAAATGTGTGGTCGAAAAGTTGTGGGATCCACGAAAGATATGATTAATATTAATTGTTTAACTTTGATTCAAATTAAAATCTGAGTTAAACAGAGGCTAGATGTTGTAATTTCAACGTGTTATTAAAGTATAAAATAATCATGAACTTAAGACCTCTTATCGTCTAATTTCAACTGCATTAATTCTTACTGATAAAAAAAGAATATGTATGATCAACTCGGGAGAGGATGTGTTGAAAAAATATTATAGATAAATAAACTCTGGTCTTTCTAAAAAGTACATTAATATGGTGATTGCGGATCTTACAATATATTACAACATTCTATATCTATAATTAGATCGTCTCTTGCTTTTTTTTCTTTTTTCTTTTTTTCATTTTTTAAAAATAATTTGAATTTGTTTCTAAACATTCTTGGAGAGACATTCATTCTCTAGTAAATATTTTATTTTTGACACTTTCACATTCTCATTTTGATTATACTCTATAATTTATATCACTTGGATTATGCTACCAATTCAAGAAACATAATATGTAGCCAAAAATATAATTTTGGTACTAAGTAGTTGACAACAACTAGAATTAAGGGTATATATGCATTGTGTCACGAATTAATTCTTATAAAATTTAAAAATAATAATAATAACAATAATAAACAAAGAGGAATAGTATTGGGTAACACCAGTGAGCGAGGGGGTGGGATGTTGCGTTTAGCAATTATAATGTTACTATGTTTATCCATGTTTCATTATAATTTTTTTTTTTTTTTTTACAATTTAAAGGTTAACGTAAAAAAGTTATAATTTTAATAACATTTTACGTAGGACCCGATGATACTGTTCATGTATTCATAACTCATTTCTATATTATTATAATTTCAATAACTTATAATAAAACACAAACAAGCACTAATTTAAAATCAAATATTAATTTTAATTATAAATCACAATTAATATATATTTATTATTCACATATTTGATTAGACCAATTACTCATATTATTATAATTTTTTACTAGAAAGCTTTATATATGTGCATTTTGACGATTTTTGTCCAAATGGTCTCTGCATTGAAAATCAAAGTTTGGAGACCTAGATCCCCAAAAATATTGAATGAAAAATCCAAGTATGACAAGTGCTTAAGCTTGGTGACCACGGGTACTGTTGTCGATTTTATCCCGCAAGTGGACGGATCGTAACAAGTATTAAAGTGGACATTTTAAGTCCAGAGTGTCGATCTCACAAGGACTATTTTCTAGCACTTAATTCAATTTTTTCTTTAACTACTATTTGATGGAAACAAATTAAAAATTGTGTGATTTGAGTTTTAATTTAAAATCTAGAAAATAAATGAATGCTCACACGATTGATTGGAAAATCAAATAATGAATGGATGTTCAAAATAATTTCACCTATTGATCACTTTTACATCTCCAATTAAAAATCAATTCTAATGTAGTGTTCGGTCGAATTCTTCTATTGTATTCAATTTACCCCTCTCAAATTCTCATTGAGCCTATTCAACTAATTAAATTTCATATCTCTATGCAAATTCAACTTAATTAAACAAATTCTTTATCCTAGTAATTCAATTATGACCGCAATAAATGATATGGGTATCTTTACTCGTTATACCAATGTACTAAATTTTATTAAATGGTCTAAATCCGAAACTCATATCTCTATTTGTAAAGAATTCACAAAAATCATCAAATTATTGATAAAATAATTTAATGCATTCAGTCATAGCAAAATCAACACATGGAAAAATTAAAAACTAAAAATTTTAATAAGAGAATATAAAGGATCTCAATTGGTTACATTATTCGACCTAACAATGAACTTAGCTACTCATAATGCAAGAAGAAAAATAGTAAATTGTCTTAGAATACATCATCGAATTTGTAATAAAAATGTAGAAGAAAAAGTAAAATTCTTGCACCAAGATCTCCTTCCCCTTCCAATCGATGCTTCAAATCTTCAATTGCTTGGTGTTATTCTCCTTGAATTTCTCTTTTAAATCTCCCTTTTTGTTGTCTTGCCTCCCAATGTGTGAAGAACCCCTCAAAAGTATGAGAAATATATATTTATAGTGCCCCCTCCGTTTTGTGTGGAAAGTAGGATTTTTATGGACTTTAAAAGGCCCAAAACGCGTCTTAGACGACCCAGATACAGCGCCTAAGCGCTAGGAGCCATCGTCTAAGCGCCGCGTCAATTTATGTGCAGCACCTAAGTGCTAGGTCTACAGTGCCTAGGCGCTGATGGTAGCGCCTGGGTGCTATGATTAGAGTGCCTAGGCGCTGCTTCTCGGGTTTAAATTTCAGTTTTTCTTTAGTTTTGTAGTGCCTAGGTGCGCGCCTAGACGCTATCTTTCTGCTCCAATTTCCTTATTTTTTATCTATTTGTCCGCTTTAGTTCCTTTTTTTGCATCGCATTTTCTAATCTTCAAAACAACACTAACAAACACATAAAAAAAGTTCTATACTCACAAGATCTAGCAAATAATCAAGCTAAAATTGTGCAAAATTCATGAGCTAAATAAACTCATCAAATACCCCCCAAACTTAACCGTTTGCTAATTCTCGAGCAAACAAACACACCAAACAATAAAATCATCCAAGGACGATACACACAAGTATGCAAAAGATAATTAGTTGGACAATCAAATTTTTTATTTCAGGATTCGAGATTTTGATGTTCATTCCACAAACATACTTCAAGTCACAATATCAAACCAATATCTACTCTTCCAATGCAGAACTGACATGTGTGTGTGTGTGAAGAATTAAGAAATCAACCATGATTGCACAAATTGTTTCAATTCCCGACCTTCTGTGATCAAATATAGTTTACATTTCTCGTAAGATTTACACACCCCCAAACTTAAACTTTTTCACTCATTCACAGTGTGTAACCTAAGATTGAATATTTCATTACTATCCTCACCTTCTCGAGTTCAGGTGGACGTTACTAATTGTAAGTCAATACTTCAGTGAATAGGGATTCTCCAATTATTTCATTGCTTTGACCGCCATGACTCAACTAGCTAATTATCTTGCATCAAAAGTCAAATTCCCTCAAATAAGTGTTAGGGCTTAACCAAAGTATTTAGTGTTTTTGCTCTTTTCATGCACTTTTTTTTTTTTACAAGTTATTTTATTTATATATTATTATTATTTTAAATTCTCTCAATTAAGGTTTCTAGATGATCCCTATAGTAGGCTTTAGGTCGATGACTCTCAAATCAGATGATTTTAGGGCACTAGATTTTAAATACCTTTACAAACTTACTGACCCAAGTCAAAAAGGCTTTCGAAGACAACAATTTTTTTCAAGTGCAACTTCATCTTTGATTGCTTTCTAAATGACTCCTGTAGCGAGTTTTAGGTCGATGACTTCCAAGTCAGACGACTTTATGGTACCAGGTTTTAAGATACCCTTGCATACTTAATCACTCGAGTCATAAAGGTTTCACAGAAAAGATTAAAATTTTCAAATGTATATGCCTTGATTAGTGCAATGCCCCTTATCACACACTTATTCAAACAAATCGACCTCCAACTTAAGACTCTCACCTAGTTTTATCATGTTGGTCTAAGACAATCCATATATAAGTTTTTACACATGGAATCTAATTCACATCCGCCTCTTCCTACAACTGTAAAGTCACCCCAAACTATGTTAACTTTGGTCTAAGAATAAATAACCTACTATGATTTAAGTAAAACATCTATGTCCAATTAAATCAACCTATGTAACAAATGAATCAATTCGTTTCATCATAGTGTCAGACTCAATTCTGGTGCACGTATAATATCGAGTTTTGCAAGGTTAAGCTTCAATCAATCTAGCGTGCATCATATTCACAGTTCATAAATCAACACCAAATCTCAAAATAAAACGTAATTGTAAGCCGAAATGTCCAACTCAAAAAAAAATTCAGGTAGGCAATTAATAATAATAGACTCCCCCAAACTTAAACTAAATATTATCCTTAATGTTAAATTAAAAGAAAAAGGAGGACGACTTCCTTGAAATGTCAGTATTGCCTATGATGTTGTGATGTCTTGGTGTTGTATTTGATCGACTATTCTTCCACATTCTCCCTCAAACTTGAGATTTGTCCCATTTTCTCCATATCCATGTTGGTTTAATTGTTCTGCAACGTCATGTTCTTGAAAAATTAAATTTGAAAAATTAAATTCATGGAACAAGGGTTACTTAGCTCAAACATCTAATAACCAACTTTATTACTCCAAGACCTATGGGTAGAAGGGATATGGGAGATGATTCCTGAATAAACTATAAATTAAACTATCTTAGAACTTTGAAAACAAAATAAATAAAATAAAATAAAAACTTGGGTTGCCTCCCAAGAAGCGCGTCTTTTAACTCATTAGTTTGACTTGTGCCGCTGATTTTTCATGGTGGCTCAAACCAAGTTATTCCATCATTGCACTTTGTTCAATTTTCATTGATGTAGTCATTTTTCGCTCTACGGATTTTGATTTGTCCATTCTTATCTCTACCAAGAAATTATCTAAAATTTGGTTTTTTGTTCTGATAGCTTCATTGATCAGATGGTTCTTCTTCATCAATTATACAGCAATCATGTTTATTGGGAGGTTTCTCATATTGGATGTAATTATTGAAGATCTCCTTCTTGTCCTCCACCTTCAATATTAGTTCTCCCTTCTCCATGTCAATAAGGGTTCGTCCCGTTACTAAGAATGGTCGACCCAATATAACTGAAATGTCTCGATCTTCTGGTATATCCAATACAATGAAATCCACAGGAAATATGAAATTTCCCACTTTTACATGTACATTCTCAACTTTGCCATGTCGCCTTGCGATTGTTCTATCAGCTCTTTGTAGCGTTATTGATGTTGAGTTGATTTTACCTAGTCCCAATTCCTTGTAAATAGAATACGACATTAAATTGATACTAGCACTAGTGTCACACAATACATTAATTGAACAGAAATTTCCAATTGAAATTGGTAAAGTAAAAATCCCTATATCCTTTAATTTGGGAGGCAATTTGCTCTGGACTCTTGTATTACTTTCCTTAGTTAATGCCACAGTTTCAAACTCCAGAAGCTTTCTTTTCTTTATCAACATCACTTTCAAAAATTTCGCATAGCATGAAAGTTGTAGTATCGCATCAATGAATGGAATATTGATCTAGAGCTTCTTGAGAACATTGAGAAAATTTTCATAATTTGTATCTTATTTGTTCTTCTTGAGATTTCGAGGAAAGGAAATGGGAGGCATGTAAGCTTTGCCTGGACTTGGTGCTTTGGCAGCTAATTTTCCTGTACTTTCTCCATTTTTAGTTGCGGTTGGTGTAGATTTTTCTACCGTTGTAGCTCCATCAACCTCTTTCTGTTCATCTTTTTGTTCTAGTCTTTTTGCAACAGTCTCTGATAACTATTTCCCGCTTTTTACAACTATAGCATGAATGTTTTCCTCCATCAACTTCTTTTGAAGTATTTGAGGAAAAGGAAGGGAAGGTATGCTTTAACTTTCAAAAAAGTCCTTAGTGGATCGTTTTCCACTTCTCTTATTGCCATCACCTGCTCCCTAGGACTTGTCATTGTATTACCTGGCAATGATCCTTGTAGACGTTCTGCAAGTTGTTGTGCTATCTAACGAATTTGTGTTTCCAACTACTTGATGATGCCTGCTGATTTTGACGTTCGTGTGAATTTGTTGGAACACCTTGTCCGTCTTCTGCACATATTGTTGAAACATTTCCCTCAAACTTGGTCTTCTTTCTTGCTAAAAATTGTTCCCATATGAGTTGAAATTACAGGAGCTATTTTGAAAAAAGTTTACTTGTTCCTCTGAAAAAATGAACATCATGCAACTCTCTGTAGCGTGATTTTTCCCACAATTCTTACATGCTGGACCGGCCATCATTGCATTTGCTCCATGTGTTTGCAATTTTACAAGTAACTCTACCTATTTTGTTAAAGCTGCTATTTGTGCATTGGTAGATGTTGTGCTGTCTAATTCATACATTCATGCTGCCTTTGATGGTACCACTCTTTCTGATGAGAACATTGAATGTGTGGTGGCAATAAACTCAAATAGATCCATGGTTTGTTGCACTGATTTCCCTATGATTGATCCACCAGCAGAGGCATCAACTTGAGATTTTGACAGTGGTGTAAGTCCCGTGTAGAAGTACTGCACTTGGTTTCCTAGAGTGATTCCATGGTTTGGACATATTCTCATCAGCTCATTAAATATATTTTATGCCTCGTGATAACTTTCTCCCTCTTTCTGTTGAAAAGTTTGAATTTTCAATCTAATTTTAGTTACTCTGGCTGGGAAGAAGAATTTGTTGCAGAATTTATTGGTCAGTTCTTCCCATAAAGTAATGCTGACATGAGGCTCCGTATCTAACCACTCTAATACAGCATCTCTCAATGTAAATGAAAATAGTCGTAATTTAATAGCATCTTCATTGACTCCAGGAGCATGAAAGTTTTGACAGATTCTGAGAAATCTGGAGATATGTGTGTTCGGATTCTCATGAGGTAGCCCGTAGAATTGCAGAGTGTTGCTCATCAAGTTGGTCCAATCTAGTCTGATCTGAAAATTATTCACCCCAAAATCTAGATACATGATACTGGAACGCGTGGGTGCTACTATAGGTGTCAGGAACAGTGATATTGGCAAATCTCTTTCATTTATTTCCCCTCTCTCATGCTGTTGTTCTGGTGGTGCTACAACTCTTGCAGTCATTTGTCCAATCGTTTGAATAGGTATAGGGATTTGTTAATTGTCAGCTATTTGATGTTGCTGTTTTTGTTTGTGTTCTTTGCGTCTTCATCTGAAGGTACGTTCTATCTCCAAATCAAACGATTCAAGATTGTCGTCTTTAGCACGGAGCATACAAGGAACACAATTTTTTGTCAATTAAAGAAAAATAAACAAATCAAATAACAGTTAAAATTAAAAAATAAATTAAGAAAAAAAATAGTCCCCGACAATGACACCAAAAACTTGTTGTCAATTTTATCTCACAAGTGGACGGACGTAACAAGTAGTAAAGTGGACATTTTAAGTCCAGATTGTCAATCCCACAAGGACTATTTTCTAGCACTTAATTCAATTTTTTCTTTAACTATTATTTGATGGAAATAAATTAAAAGTTGCGTGATTTGAGTTTTAATCTAAAATCTAGAAAATAAATGAATGCTCGCACAATTAGTTGGAAAATCAAATAATGAATGGATGTTAGGGCAGAATAACATCACCTATTGATCACTTTTACATCTCAAATTAAAACTCAATTCTAATGTAGTGTTCGATTGAATTCTCCTATTGTATTCAATTTACCCCTCTCGAGTTTTCATTGAGTCTATTCAACTAATTAAATTACATATCTCTATGCAAATTCAACTTAGTTAAATGAGTTATTTGTCCTAGGAATTCAATTATGACGCAATAAATGGTATATGTATCTCTATTCGTTATACCAATATACTGAATTTTACTACATGGTCTAAATCATAAACTCATATATCTATTTGTAAAAAATTGACAAAAATTATCAAATTATTAATAAAATAATTTAATACATTCAGATCATAATAAAATCAACACATGAAAAAATTAAAAACTAAGAATCTTAATAAAAGAATATAAATGATCCCAATTGGACAATTGGTTACATTATTCGCCCTAACAATGAATTTAGCTACTCAATGCAAGAAGATAAATAGTAAATTGTCTTAGAATATATCACCGAATTTATAATTAAGATGTAGAAGAAAAAGTAAAATTCTTTCACCAAGATCTCCTTCCCCTTTCAATCAATGCTTTAAATCTTCAATTGCTTGGTGTTATTCTCATTAAATTTCTCTTTTGAATCTCCCTTTTTGTTGTCTTGCCTCCTAATGTGTGAAGAACCCCTCAAAAGTATGAAAAATATGTATTTATAGTGCTCCCCTACACTTTGTATAGAAAGTATGGTTTTTATGGACTTTAAAACGGTCCAAAAACGCACCCTAGACCAGACGCAGTGCCTAAGCGCTGGAAGCCAGCACCGCGTCAATTTAGGTGTAGCCTGGACGCTATGATTGCAGCGCCTAGGCGCTATCTCTTGGGTTGAAATTTCAGTTTTTCTTCAATTTTGTAGCGCCTAGGCGTTGTCTTTCTGCTACAATTTCCTTATTTTTTATCTCTTCGTCCACTTTAGTTCCTCTTTTTGCATCGTTTTTTCTGATCTTCAAAATAACACTAACAAACACATCAAAAATGATCTATACTAACAAGATCTAGCAAATAATCAAGTTAAAATTGTGCGAAATTCATGAGCGAAACCAACTCATCAAGTACACATTTCCCTATAAAATATTAAGCTTTGTGGTTGACCAAAGAAATTTATCATCTTTGTAACTATGATTGTAACTCCAACTAAAAACCTAACAAGAAATATTGGATTCTAGCTAGTTCGGCAGTACTAATTATGTGATAATGTGTTAAACTCGATCGAATTGAGCAAGACAATTAATAGTTGTATCTTATCTCTATAATTCATTTTAATTTGAAGCAACGAGCACACAAATATGGAAATTGTCCTAGGATTGTACTATGTGGAAATTACATTTCATCTTACTTTTAAAGATTAACATTCTAAAATCAGGGTGAATGTTTCATTATTCAATTATATATACAAATTTCATTCAAAAACCTAAAAATCACTTACCACTTTCCTCTCCCTCTTTCTCTCTTCTCACCCTCTATACCTACCCACTTTCGGCCCCCGTACCCGCCCTCATTGGCTCCGAAGCCCACCTCATTTGGCGACAAGCGGAGTTGTTGAAGCCTAAGCTGGCAGCATTGTGTGGTTATGCGATGTACACAGCGAGGTGCCGAGCGGTGGTGTTTGACGATGGTGCACGCGGCGAGGTGCTGGGCAGCGTTTCTCCATGGTCCCATTTTCAGGTACGATGGTGATGTGAAGTGCAGGTATGCAATGGGTGGTTGGGTGCGATGTTATGTATAGGGGGTGGTTGGGTATGGCGTTGTTGACCAATAGCTGGGTGTGGTGCTGTATGTGGTGGTGGTTGGGTGCGGTGCTATTGAACATTAGTTGTGTGCAGTGGTGGTGTGTTGTGCATGGTGGTGTTGGCGATGTGATGGTGGCTTTGGCAGGTGTGCAAGGCGCGGTGGTTTTGAAGTGGTGGTGGTGGCAGCTTTTATATTCTGGCAGTGGCGGGATGGTCAGTAGTGGTGGTTGTTGCAGTAGTTGTAGTGGTGATGGTGAGATATTGGTGGCAATGGTTTGTCGGGGTGATAGTGGCTGACACGAGAATGTGGTGGTGTTTTTATTTTTTTATTTTTTTATTTTTTTTGCGATGTGATGATTTGTTTGAGGTGGTGGTGGTGGAGGTAGTGGTGAGATGGTGATCGCAAGTGTTAGTGGTGGTCACAAATTATTTAATTTATTGTGACTATTAAATTGGTTAATTTGTGACCAACGAAAAATATAAATTGTAAAAAAAAAAAAATGTGTGACCTAAAAAATTGTTAATTTGTGATCGATAATTTAATAATTTGTTATTGTATAATAAATTGTGACTTATAATATTTGTGGTTGATAAATAAATTTTGATTTGTAACTGATGAACAAATTGTGACCTATAAAATTTTTGAATTGTGACCGTAAAATAATTTGTGACATGAAAATTTTGATTTGTAATCGAAAAATAATATGTAACAAACTAAATCGTTAATTCGTGACAAAATTGTATAGATCTTTGACCTTAATATATTTAACTAATTAATTAAATCATAAATAAATTTTAATAAGTATCTGATCTTTTAAATTCGAAACTTTTATTCTGAATTTTGAAATGGAAGATACTTAGCCCCCATTTGACCCACATTCTCATTCTCTCTCTCTCTCTCTCTCTCTCTCTCTTATTTTCAATCACATAATTTTTCATAAAATAATATTACACGCAAATCAAAAACTTTTCATTATTTTTCAATCACACATTATTCAAAAAAATACTATTTCCGCCATTAAAATTTGACAAAAATGGAGGTCAAACGGGAGCTTAATTTTTTAATTATGAATTTTTCCCTTGTACGATACGATGCAGGTTATCTATATGTTTAAAAGTTGGTTGCACCACTCAAACTTGGGTCTATGGCCCCAGGGGAGGACCCCATTAAGGTCCATTTTGGACCCAACCCAAACAGTGTAATCTTTATGGCCACTCACCAGTCCAAGAGAAAACCCTTGCTTAACTTGATTTTGCTTTCAATTACTGGATTTGGGCTTAACTTGAAACAATTCTTAATACCAATGATGTTTAAATCCAATTATCAAATGAAGAGATTCTTTCAAAGAAAATCGATTGTAAAACATGTTGACATTGAGATATCAAATAAAGTTAATTTTATCGAAATATTATTTTATTTTTTTTATCATAATTAAGTTCATAGTAAAAAATTCAAAATTCAACGTTGATTAAATTATGCCTACAATGAACAATATTCCTTACTCTACTCTTGTACGGCCCCCACTAGTTACTAATTAAAAAACAGAACAAAATGATATTGTACGCTCACTCACCCAATAATACTAGTTTTATCGAGCTTAAAACCATGCTAAAAATCATTTTGTACGGGCACAAAATATTGGGGTTTACATCAGTAGAAACATCTATTACATACAACATATTTGATATATTATATTGAACGTAATTAAACAAGACAACTAAAAATTATACCTTTAAAGTGAACCATACGACATGAAGCACGCCTGGACCATAAGGGTACATACAAAGCTATGCATTACCATTACGAAGCACATCCGATAACCTCAAAATTGTTTGGACTCCTCTATTAGACGACTCCACCAGTCTTAAGTCCCTGTTTGCTAATGATTAAAATTTAAATTATAATATAAGTTGCAATCAATAATTAATTTTAATTACATATTTTATAGAATTCACAACTTTTCAATCACACATTTTATCAACTCTTATCAAAATATATTAAAAATATTATTTCGATCCCTATCAAATAGGGGTTAAATAGGAATCATACCTTCCCACGCAACAAAATTTGCTCACTATAATCTCAACAAAATTTTATTTCTAACATACATTTGTTTCAAATCCACCAACAAATTGGTATCAAAATTACTTTACATCACTTATAAAGTATTTTAAAATAACGTGTAATGCACGTTTAACGTTCACTGGTCTATGGAAAAGTCTCATTCACGAGAAGGATCCTTAATATGCACCCCCACCCCCATATTTAACTTGGGGCCCACCTGTCACGGGCAGTACCTAACACAGCCCTATTAACTTTTTATGAGAATTAATTCGTGATGCCATGAATATATTCCCTCGTTCTGCTAGCTGTTATGAACTATTCTTCCCTTGCCAACTATTGTGCCAAAACTTTTTGTTGGCTTTATTGAGCACAATCGAAAGGAAAACGAGAATGTGAAACAGTTGAAACAAATGTATGTTAGAAATAAAACACTTAATTAAGAATGTTCACAAAGGATATAATTATCGAAAAGGAACAATATAATTATCGAAAAGCAAAATTGTTAAAAAGTTGTTTATAAATGATATAAATTATACATATATAAAAATGAGTAGTGAATTAAATGGATGAATTAAGCTAGTGTATCAGATTAATTTTGACACCCCAGTTGACATACACTCACATTGGTATAGGACTCACGCCGATCTCATGGAAATAAAAAATGTAAAAAATAGCACCCTACCCACCCCGATTGTGAGTGTTAGTCAACCGAAGTGACAAAATTCATTTGGCACCCCAGCATGATTGTAAATAGATTGTACTTGTGATTTCATGATATATGTGGATAAAAAAATTAATATGACTGATTATAAACAATAGCCAAACGAGGGCTAAAAGCAAATTTATACTAAAAAATGATGAATGAAAAGTCTTACCACATATTTGCAGGAGAAAAGACTTGTATAGAACCTATTTAATTTATATTCACAATCGATTAAATATATTTTTTACTCATAGAATTCACAAGTATTACTTACGTACCAACTACTCATTTCTATTTATTTAAAATTTAAACCGATTATAATCTATCTCAAAACAAATGGTTAGAGTTAACTTTTGAAGCTATAAACATGTTGGGCCACGAAGTATGCTAACACTTAACCCCTGTTTCGTTTTGCTAAAACATATATTCTTAGTAGATTTTAATAAAAATTTTAAGTCCCGTAAAATATGTTGTTGAGGATGAATTTAGGAAAATAAGTTTTAAAAAATGACTTCGTATATTTTGAAAAACTTCAATGCCAATTGCCAAGTTTGATACGTTTGTTTGACCATAATTAGTGAAGAAAATCGAGTTAAAAAGTCATATGTTGTCCCTTTCTTCTCTCGTGAATTACACAATTTAAGAGAATAATTGGCGTGGATTACACAATACTAATAGCATCGTATAAAAGATCTCAACTTACTTTTCTTTTAATCTTTTTTAACCAAACATGTCACAATAGATTGTCGCTTTCGATATAGCTTTCTTCAACTGTCCCCTTAGCTTCCCCACGTACACGCGATGAATATATACTTTTGTTTTGTCAAATTCCTCATCTTCTTGTACACACAACAGTACACAACAAAAACAATGGACTTTGTGGTCCTCAAATATCCCTCTCAAGCTTTCCATCTCGCATCTCTAAATTCCCATCGCCCCACCACCCAATATCTCCTCTATTTCCTCTTTAAAATTAGAGAAGATGAAAAAGGAGGCTGTGGAATCGGAAGAGAGCATGGACGACGACGATTTTATGTCGAGTGCAACTGAAGATGATAAGAAGAAGAAGGGTGGTGGTTCTGGGGCGACGAAGAAAGGGTCGAGTGGTGGCGCGAGTTCAATGAGGTGCTGCCAAGCGGATAAGTGCACGGTGGATCTAAATGATGCTAAGACTTACCATCGGAGGCATAGGGTCTGCGAGCAGCACGCGAAGGCGGCAGTGGCCATTGTTGCCGGAATCCGGCAAAGGTTTTGTCAGCAATGCAGCAGGTATATATGACAGCGACAGCACTCTCTAATAACTAATCATGTTTAGCATGTACAAATCTTGTCTTAAAAATCTCATTTTTAAGAACAATCAAACATGTTGATGCTATGTTAAGTAACTTTTTGTTTAGCAGGTTGCTTTTTTCTTATAAGGAATTACTTGTGTTGACTAAAGTAGAGACTTAAGTAACTTATTTGTTCATGACTTCAGCTAGCACAGAAAAGATTATTTTGACACTTGCTTATTACTCATAGGGGCTGCGTTTTTGGTTTTGTTTCCTTCTTCTTGCTTATGTAAATTCAGGATCTTACTATATGTACATCGAGATTGATATAAAGGTTTTCATAATGCCACATTCAATCTTTTCCCAACATTGCTACATGTACACTATGGTGTACACTTTAGTTTATACTTTGTCACGTGTCATTATTCTATTTGACAGTTTAAATTTCAAACAATTTTTTCATCCAATTGACAACAATACAAGTGTCAACCAAAGTGTCAAAAATCAGTGTACAAATAACAAATTTCATCTATTCCCTCCACATCATTTCGGTCACTCCTCCTGGCGGATTTCTTCTGTACAAACAGCAAAATCCGTTAATTTATAACTAGGAGGCTCATTGTAGTTAGTAGTTACATCCTCGTCAAGTTGGTTCTAATTCATCAAACTAAGCCAAATCAATTAGAATGCTCATTCGATGGACAAGTTATCTACCTTTTCCTTTAATGATTCTGCTTTTCCTTTAATGATTCTGCTGTAGATTTCACGAGGTATCGGAATTTGACGAAGCGAAAAGAAGTTGCCGGAGACGTCTGCTCGGACACAACGAAAGAAGAAGGAAAAATTCAGCTGATTCTCACTCAAGTGAAGGAGGGTCAAGCAGGACAGGAAATCAAATTTGTGGGCAGGTTGATGACAGAGGAAGAATACAGATAGCAGTTCAAGAAAATGCCTCTAATTACAAACACTTCCATGTCGGATAATTGAGCTGCACAAATTATTGCTCCCTCTCTTCTGTCAATCTCAGCATGTTTATCTGACTATATTTATATTGAAGAATAAGCCTGCTCGAATATGTTGTAATGTTTAGCAGACAATAGTAAGCGCAAACCGATCTACAATAAATAAGATTTAAATAACGTTCACTCGAGTACTGAATCTTTCTTACCTTACATGCTACTTGGCAGAACTCATTCTATACCTTGCTAATGCTGATATCAAGGCCACTCACCGTGTGCAAGTTATCTCATGTGACCATTATGACTATGAATGAGTATTTTTTCTCGGAATCACTTGAATCGCACTGCAACAGCACAACCTACTGGATGGGTTCAGTATGGTTCGAGTTAACTCGTTCGAAATTATAGCACGAGAACCAAGTTTCACTTCAGTTTCGAAAGACTTTAGTTTTTTTGTGAATGAACCTTTACTGATGATCAACTTGAAATCAAAAATAAAACTTGAACATGAGTTTGCAACCGAAATAGTAATTACATAAAGAATAATGTTGTGTGGCCATACTGGGGTTAAAACTCCAATTTGGGAGACGCTAGATGATAGGTTAAACTTATTTAATTTCATATTTCATCTAATGCCACGTTAAGTCACCTAAACTAGGGTTGTAATTTCAGTTGGGGGCTAAATAGCATTAGTGTTATGCAGCCCCAACTTCGTCTAGCTTAACGTTTTAAAATTTTAAGTCAATGTCAACAATTAATTTTAATCACGTATTTTTTGAAATTCACAACTTTTCAATCACACATTTTATCAATTTTTACACTTAGGTGGATCTAAATCCAAATCCACTTCAATGGGGACATCTGAAAAAATGGAGTGCAAATGTGTTTGTAGTTTATTGTCTCTTCTGATTCTCGCATGTCCATTTTTTATTTTTTTTTCCTACCAAAAAATATACTTCGCATTTCATTTGCACGTCTTCATCGAAGAGGTTTCCAGCCATTTTGAAGATCTAAACACATAATTTAGATCTAATTCAGAGGACCATTTTTCCTCGCATACTCCGGCCAGATTCTCCTTCTGTCGGAGGAATATTCATGTCCGATGAATTCTCTGGTTACTCGAGTGAATCATTGCTGCGGCCGGTGTCATCATTCTAATAATTTCAAGGCTTCTCCGAATTCAACTTTGATTGGCTTTTTTCCGGAGAAAGAAAGGGAATTTCCATCTCTTTCCTGGTACAATGATTCATTTTATTAAGCTCGAGCTTCATTGTCATATCATTTAAATATTATATTCAACGAAAGTGTGCACTAATTCCATGCACAGGCCGAGCTGAATTCTGGTGATACTGTGATTGAGTTGTTGAACTCTATGGAGGCCATGTGTTTCGCGCGAGTTAGTCGCTAACAATTAAAAAGGGATCAGACGATTGTGTAAGGGACAAACCTCTTGAGACAAAGTCTCAAAAAGGGGTGTTCTTTATTGGCGATGACTTTACAATCGGAAAGTAAAAACAAAATGCATCCAAGGGGTGCAAGCACACGAGTTACTGAAAGAAGTATTTAAATCTAAACTAAGAAATTTAAAGTTACATGTTCTCTGTTCGAGAGTTTTTGATTCGGGGGTCCTTTGCTCTATGTCTTTTCTTCCTTTTATACTCCCTGAATGATCTCTTTGTGATCAACATCCTAAAAACTGCATGATCGTTCTATAACTGCCCACTTTCCTCGTAATGGCCAACTTGTCATGGAACTGCCTTTTCTAACTACTGTCATTACTCTTTGTCGTTCAATCATCTTCAATTGAATTCCTTGAATCGTGGAAGGTGATAGGGCTGCTTAATAACTGCTTTGATAACTGCGCTTCTTGATAACCATAACACTTCATGTTTGCTAAGATCTTGGGCGACTCGAAGATTTGAGCGAGAATAGAGTAGCAGCTCTGGGCGACTGCATGGCACTCCATTCGCTCAGATCCTAGGCGACTTGCAAGCTTGGGCGATGGTGTTATCGTGTTCATGGGCCTCCCTATTTGGGCCTTCATCCTGAATTGTCTGATTGGACTTCATTCTTTGGGCTATCCGATTTGGGGATCCTCCAATTGGACTTCATTCCTTGGGCCGTTTGATTTGGGCTGAATTTTTATGTGTCAACAATTACCCCCCAATATGGCAGAATTAATATCAATTATTAAATTTTGTCATATTCACTTTGTGTTTCCAGTAACATTCGAAATTCCCAGAAATTTCAATCATTGTTTTCTTCCATAGCTTGAAAAGGTGCGACGTTTTGCAAACCCTTATAACCCACAAATACTCCATTTCACTGCACCATTAAATCACGCCTCACTTTTTTCGCGCTTCTCTCTCACAATTTTACTGTTCATCTCTTTGCTTCCCCGCTACGTAACTCTGAAAAACTTCATTTCGTCCCTAATGGCTACTTTATAATCTCAATCTGGCGACTCCTTTAGTTTTGAAGACTTTCAGAAACTCCTTAATCGTCCATACATAACTCCGAACTTTCTCGCACCTGCCAGTGTCGAACTCAATGAGTTCTACCTAGGTCCTTTCTTCAACAATGCAGAGGCAGTCGAACAAGCGGCGGTGGGCCAGCTGTTTCTTTGTACTCAAGGCCCTCCATTTCTAAATTCTCTGCCGCTGGGGCCACTTCGCGAAAGAGGTATTCGCACTTGGCCTAAATTTGATGTAGTTTTCCGTAGGTGGCATGCTCGCTTATGGACCATGGTCCTACTAAGGCACTTTTTGATAATGTTAGGATTTCTGATTTGTTAGAAATCTCTCTTCAACCCCCTACTTTTGATTCAGCACTTTTTTCGATCGCTTTAAGTTTCTGGTCTTCTGAGTATAATACTTTCGTTTTCCCTCTTAGCCCCATGTCTATTACTTTAAGGGATGTTGAGGCCTTAGTGAATCTACCACCTTTGGCCGATACCATTTTTCCTGGTATCTTGGTTTCTGGTGGCGCCCCAAAGTTTGGTAAAAACCTCACCGAGTCTTATTCAAGCTTGCAAACCCTTCATAACCACTTGAGCGCTGAGCCTTTCCATACTGAGCGAGTGGCCTTTCTTCTGGTTTGACTTTGTAAATATGTTTTGTGTGTGCCAAGCATAAAGCCCTCCCCGAGTTATTTACACATAGCGCACGAATTGGCGCGTGGTAGGCCTCTGAATTTATGTTCTTTCTTTTTGGCTGCCCTCTATAGAGGCATGGCTTCTCTTCAATCTCAATTGAAGAATGGTGCATCTCCCACTGGCAGTGGTCCTCTTTGGTTCACTCAAATGTGGTTGAGATCCTATTTTCCATCGCTTGGTGCTCCATCATTTTCTCATCCTTCTGCTAGCTGCTATGGGCTAGCCATTGAGCCCCTGGCTCCTGTAAATATGTCAAGAAGGGAAATTTTTTCATTCTTCTATTCTTTGGATTCAATCTCTTCCTTCTTTCCTTTTCCTCCCTTTTTGACTCCAGACTATGTGCATCCTCCCTCCACTATAGATAGTGCGAGCACCTCTCTGCTCATTTGGATCCAGTTTTTAATCGGGAGGGAGTTATTTCATGATATTTTGGCTGGGACCAATGCCAAGGCTGGGGTAGAAATATATGCTCCCCAATTTTTTGCTCGCCAACTTGGTTTCGGCCAAATCTGGCCTGTTCCTCCTTGCTATTTAAGGAACTTTATAGACCGCTTCCATATCATTAATAAGGCGGAGGCAGAGGCTATAAATGCTCGCAATCTTCTTTTGACGAGCCATTTTTCATTAGCCCCCTTCAATTCTAGCCGTGCCATCCATCCTCGTTTTGAACAACTCTGGCCGTCAGTGAAGCACAGATTGTTTGCGACTGATGCTAATCGTGCCTTTCATTCATTGGACCAGCCAAGCATTTCTTTCCCTCCTCCTATTTTAGTCACCCCTTTGTCGATCTGGAGTCCTTCTCCTCCTCATCGCGCTAAACAGTCTACTCATCCATCTTCTTCTCTCCCTGCCAAGCCTACTGCAGCCAAAAGTGTCCCGAACCGCAAACGGCCAGCCTCAGCATCTCCCATTCTGGAGGATGATGTTGAAGATGATGATGATACCCCTCTTATTATCAGGAGGAAGGTAATTAAATTGGTTTACTCACAAGCATAATTTTTCATACTTGAAACTTTTCTGTGTGCTGATGGTTTATTTGGACTTCTCAGAAAATTTCAGCCTCTCCTTTGAAGGCCTTGGTGTCGGCAGCTCCTGCTTCATCATCCTCCGTTGAGGCTGCTTCATCCAAACCAACTAATGAAGGGACTACGCTTAAAGAAACATCTTCAGTCCCAGAATCCTCATCACAACCAATGGATGAGCCACCTTCTTCCCAGGGCGTCGACCCCCCAAACATCGAAGTAGAAGGTAATTCAGTTTTTTGATGCTTTACCTTTGCCTGTGCCATTGGTTTCTGATTTGTTGCTTTTGAGTTCTGTAGATGCTCCCATGAGTCTGGCCGTTGTGGCAACATCTTCTCGCTTAGACAAGGGAAAGTCCTCACGAATGGTGGTGCCACAGGTGGCAGACTTGGCTGGGGATATGCCATCTTCCAAGATTATTGATGAGGTAATCGTTGCTTCACTTTTACTTCCATCTTGTTCGTTGAAGTGAGAATCTTCAATATTGGCAATTTTCTTTGCAAGATGCTGATAAGATTGTGCGTTCCATCCAAGACTTGTTCGCTTCCTGGGGGCAAGTCAAGACATCTCACCTTGCTCCAGCTGGTCGTCCTGCTACTTCTTCAGAGGAAGATATGAAGTTCTTCAAGCAGTCGATATTTGAGTACGTGTCCTTCATGGATATGGACATTGGTAAGGCTAGTGCTGCCATATATAAGGATAAGCTTGAGCATTTGAATGCGAAGTTGGAGCAAGCACTGACACTTCCGTCGCTCAATCTTTCTGCTGATTTTAAAACGACGTTAAAAGTTATCCATTCCGAGGTCCTCTCCTTGCTGGCCAAGAATGTTGAACTGAAGGCCAAAAGTACTCAATATCTTCGCGCAGTATCTGAAAAAGAGTCTTTGCTTCTAGAGATCAACAACGCTGAGGACGAGTTGAAAGAAATCTCTTCCGAAGTCATGATTGGAAACTCTTTGATGGCTAGTTTGGCTGCTCAGATGAAGGAACTTCAAGCCAAAATGGACGACTGCATGGCGAGAATGGCTGCTAAAAAGCGTAACGTCTCCCTAGGAATTGAGCGAACTAAGTCTTTGGTCGAACAGTACAAGAAGTTGGAAGTTGATGATGATGTTGTGGCCGAATTGAACATCACTTCCTCTCGGCAGAACGAGGACTGGGAGAAACTTAGGGAAAGAATTCGTTCGGTATGGGACGGATTGTAATTAAGACATATAATGCCTTAACTTTTTCTTTTTGTAATTTCGCATTTGACTTTCCCTTTGTAACCTTGTACATCATTAATGAACATCTATGTTAACTTCTTGTGCATTTATTTGACGTTTGTCTTTTAATCGTCAATCCTTCAAGCATTTAACTGCTTTGTGCTAAAAATCTTACACATTTTCTCTTGATATTTTCACCTCTTTTCCTAAGACTTTGGGCTACTTAATTCCGTTTATTAGGCAGAATGTGGCTGTTCATATTCTGTCTCTTCATATAAATGCACGTATGCTTCGCACTTTCCATCTTCCATCTTCATTTTCATTCTCTTCTTCGAAACCAATTTGCTGCCATTGTTTGGCATTCTGACAATCAAACCAAAACCTTCGTCTTCTATAAAAATGGGTTGTTTGGTCCGCCCATTTTACTACTTGTCTTGATGTCACCTTTGGTATGGGAGATATAGAAAATATTTTTTGGCCAGCAGCGAAGTTTTTTCCATCAAAGTTCTTCCCATCGTCTCTTTGTTCTTTACAGGGGGTTCGATGATGGAAGGTAATTTTTGGGATGCTTGCGGGCCAACTTGCTTGCTGAGAGTGCTTCTCAACCTCTTTGCCCGCCATTGCAGCAATGCATTTAGGAAGGCGGTGCGAGGCCAGTCTACCCTCTTACTCGGCAATCGACTGGGAGATTAGCTTACTTTTAATTGTAGCTTGTAGAGCATCTATTATTTGTATCTTGCAACTTTGTATTGAACGTTTGATAATAAAGGAATTTATTTGAACGTATTTTGCTCTGACCTTTTTATTCTTAATCGTTCAACATATTTTGATTACGCTTTTATCTGTTCACTTTCCCATAAAGAAGGAACATATTTTTTCAAATATTTGCCGTTGATGAATCTCACGTGCTTGGTGCCATCTAAATCTTCCAAATAATATGCTCCATTGAGCAACACACTGTTTACTTTGTATGGTCCTTCCCAATTGGGCGACCACTTCCCGTACTTTGGATCCTTGCTATCTAAAGGGAGTATCGTCTTCCAAACTAATTCGCCCAAGTTGAACGACTTGGCTATAACTTTTTTATTATAAAACTTAGCCATTCTTTGTTTTTGAACTTGCAATCTATCTAGGACGTCCAACTTTAATTCATCCAACCCCAATAAATTTTGAACTACTGATTCGGTATACTCATCATCATTTAACTTATGTTGCAAGCACACTCTAATCAATTGCACGTTGATTTTCAAAGGCAAAATGGCCTCCTGTCCATAAGTAAGTTGGAAATGAGTAATTTTGGTACTTGACCGAGATGATGTTCTATAAGCCCATAAAGCCTTATTCAGACATTCGTGCCAATTTTTGGCATTTTCATCTATCATCTTTCTGATGATATTTTTTAGAATCTTATTAGAAGATTCTGGTTGTCCGTTAGATTGAGCGTAATATGGTGTGGAGTTTACTAATTTAACCCCAAACTCGCTCAAGAATTTGTTCACTTGATCCCTATTCAAAGATGTTCCGTGATCTACCATCAACGTTTGTAGACTTCCAAACCTATAAATGATGTGATCACGGATAAACTATATGACATTCTTTTGGGTGATCTCTTTCAAATGTACCACCTCTACCCACTTGGTGAAATAGTCGGTTGCAATTATAACAAAAGTATGTTGCTTGGACGATGGGAGATAAATCTTCCCTATTAGATCTATCGCCCAACCCTTGAACGGCCAAGGTTTAATAATAGGTGCCATCTCTCGTGCTGGTGCCCTTTGTATTGGACCATGCTTTTGGCATGCTAAACAACTCTTTGCATACCGAACGCATAATTTTCCCATCTTTGGCCAAAAATATTCACTCCTAATAATTAACCATCTCATCCTTTGGCCAGCTTGATGAGCTCCACATATCCCTTCGTGCACCTCAGCCATGATCGTCCTGGCTTCTTGCAAACTTACACACTTTAGCAATACACCATCAGAGCGTTTCTTAAACAACTCTTCATCTATTAGTGTATAGTTCAGCAAATACAGTTTAATTTTCCTACTAATCCCTCTATTAGGTTCTTTAAGGAACCTTTTAATCTCTATTCTTCAATCCATTGCATCTCTATCTTGTATGCAGTGAAGTTCAATCCTTCTCGCCCTTCTTTGGGTCACGGGCAATATGGTTCCATACTCACAAGTAGACTTCCAATTCAAAACCTTTGAGTACCCTGAGGTCATTTGGGCCAACTCATTTGCCACGTCGTTATATATCCTATTAACGCATTGAAGTTCTACTTGGTCGAATTCTTCTAACAATTCTTGGGCGATCTCATATTGACTTATAATGGAATCACTTTAGCATTTAAAATCACCAATCAATTGGTGAATTACCAATTGAGAATCGCCCCTAACGATCACATTTTTTACTCCCATATCTATCATTAGTTCTTGGCCTACGATTAAGGCTTCATATTCGGCCTGATTGTTGGTGCACATCCTGTCTAAAGTGAACGCGAACTTGTAGCAAATCCCTAAAGGATTAATCAATGCTACTCTTACTCCTGCACCTTTAGAGATTTTTGATCCATCAAAATACAACACCCAAGGTTTTAACTCGAACGAATTGATTTCTAATTCAATTTCTTCAGGCATGTCAAGGCATGGATGATCGGCTAGAAAGTTAGCCAAAGCCTGATTTTTGACTGCCTTTTGGGGTATATATTGTATCTCGAATTCTGATAAAGCTAATGTCCAAAGGCTTACCCTTTGGTGTAAAATAGGGCGAGAGAATATACTTAACTAAATTTACTTTAGAAATTAAATAAACGGTTACGGGCCGTAAAAAAGCCCTTAATTTTGTACATATGAAATACAATGCGAGACATAATTTTTCGATAGCAAAGTAATTACATTCACATTTTGTTAACCGCCTACTTAAGTAGTAAATTGCCCTTTCTTCACCAAATTGGTCTTCCTGCGCGATCATTCCAGCTATTGACTCTTTTTCAGCCGATACGTACACTTTCATTGGCCGTCCTTGGATTGGTGACACCAACACTGGTGGACTTGTTAAATATGTCTTCAGGCTTTCAAAAGTCCTTTGATGTTCTTCTTTCCAGACGAATTCGTCCTGATTTTTCAGCTTTAAGAGCGGCGAAAAGACTTTAGTTCGCCCTAAATAGTTAGAAATAAAGCATCTTAAAAAGTTTACTTGACCTAGAAACCTTTGCAATTCTTTTTTGTTGCTAGGTGGTTTGGCCTCTAAAATGGCCTTCGCTTTATTTTTATCAAGTTCAATCCCTCTTTTGTGTACCAAGAAACCAAGAAAGTTCCCTGCATTAACACCAAATGCATATTTCAAGGGATTCAACTTTAGCTTATATTGCTTCATTCGCTCAAACGAACATCTTAACTGTTTGAAATGGTCCTCTTCTTTAATGGATTTGACCACTATATAATCTACATACACTTCAACAAACTTACCTATCATATCATGAAAAATTAAATTCATTGCCCTTTGACAAGTTGCTCCCGCATTTTTTAGGCCGAAAGGCATGACCACCCATTCAAAACATCCTAGAGACCCAGGGCATCTAAAGATAATTTTGTGTATGTCTTCTTCAACTATATAAATTTGATTGTATCCTGAATACCCATCCATGAAAGAATACATGACGTGTCCGGCAGTTGAGTCTACTAAAGAATCCACCGTGGGCATTAGATACTCATCTTTGGGTGTAGCTATGTTTAAATTCCTAAAGTCTATGCACATTCTTAGTTTACCATTCTTTTTTAGTACTGGCACGATATTGGATAACCATTCGACATACCTAGCTGTTCTAATAAAGCCTGCTTTCAATAATCGCTCTATCTCTTTCTTAATCTCAGGGAGTACATTAGGAGCAAAACGTCTAGGAGGCTGCCTATGAGGTTTAAAATTAGGCTTAGTTGATAATCTATGTTCCACCAAGTCTCTATCTAAACCAGGCATTTGTTCATATTTCCAAGCAAAACAATCTTTATACTCCTTGAGCAAAGCGATTAATTTATCACTAACTTCTTGATCGAGCATCTGGCTGATGAATGTTGGACGATCTTCTCCTTCATTGCCAATATTTACCTTGATCAGAGGGTCTTATGCTTGAGCGTATCCAGGTTTGATGATCCGTATCACTTCGTCGTCCAGTTCCCTTGTAAGTACTTCTTCTTCTAAACAGTCCACCTTGTTGACTTCTCGGCCAATGCTTTGTTCTAACTCGAATACTGCCCATTTGTCCTTCAGCGCTCTTAGGGCTGCCTCTTCTTTCGTTTTGTCCTTGCATTCTTTATTGAAAGCCATTAATCTGGCTTTGAAGGCCTGAATATCGGCCATTTGCTTTTGTAGCTTAGAATCCATTCAAGACTCCTTGATTATTCTTTTGCCAATTACTGGCTCTTCTAAGACCACTATATTTGGTCTCATTTGGCTGAACATTTCAGTAAGTGCGTCCACTAAAAATGGCTCTTCATTTTGTGCGACGATCTAAGTTTCTTCCCCATCTTGGACTACCCTAACAGGTCCATAGTTTCCTTCGTACATGAACATTTCCACTGAGTTTGCTTCTGTGACAAAAGGCCTATGATCGGCCTGCACCACCTCTGCTTCACCCTTATTGTTCCAAAAGACCAGGCATTGATGGAGTGATGAGGGTATGCAGCGACTTTCGTGTATCCAATCTCTTCCTAGTAACACATTGTAACTAGTAAGACCATCTATTATAAAGAAGACTGTGGTCCTAGTAGTTGTCCCTATAGTTATGTCCAATGGCATAACTCCCTTAGCTGAAGTTGCTCCTCCATTGAAACTCGTAAGGATGACTTCTGTTGGAATCATGTCACCCTCTGTCTTTGCAAATTTCCTCATCATCCTAAATGGAATGGTGTTTATAGCTGCTCCATTGTCGACAAGCGCTTTTGCCACAGGGATGCCGTTAACTAGAGCTTTAACGTACAATGGCCTCAAGTGTTTAGTCAATTTCATGGCTGGCCGTTTAAAAATAACCTTTTTGGCAACCTCTATTTCTACTTCCTGCTTGTTTTCTGTCGAATTATCTCTCAGTAATAAGTCGACGTGCAGCATATCCTACTGAGCCTCTGTCTCCTGAATTTCCTCTTTACTGTTTTCTAATGCTTCTTCATCAATTACCCAACATGTGGGAGGGGGCATTATTCTTGGAGGTGATTCATACTTTTCAGAGCGAGGCACTCTCTTCTTCTTTTTGGGCGTCCCGTACAGTACGTAGAAATCGAAAGAATGCCCAGATAGTTCTCCCAACAAGTCTACTTCGCGAACTCCCTCTCGATGTAGTTGCTTCAATAGAGTATTGTGCGATACTCCTCTCCTTCTTCTTTTTGCTTCTAGGTCAATTTCTTCTTCGATGTCTGTCATCCCGTCGTCTTCTTCATCATTGTAAGCCTCTCTAGAAGTCTGACCTTCTTCACATTCCAGCACGCAAGCCTCTCCTTCGTTGTTCTCCCTTTCTTCTTCTTCTTTTTCTTTATTCTTGAATTCATTGGCCAGTAAGTAATTATTAGCTACGACAGGAGGTAACGTACCGAAGTGGATAGTAAGAGGCTGATCTGGATCTTCTCCATCCCTTCTGTCTAGCTCAAACTTTGATCTCCCAGAAGAAGTTTCTGACAACTCTTTCATTGATTTGTCTGTACCATTTTCTTCACTGTCCTTGAGAACATTTTGGTTGGCTACTTTGAGTAGTTTAGGCGCCTTAGGATGTGACACTCCTTGTTGTTGTCTCATCATTCGTCCATAATTTCGTTGGAAATGCCTTTGCTGGGTTCTAGTCATCTCATTGAAGGGTATCACCTTCCCTGCACTATACTGGAATGAATGCCATGCATTCGGTCTGCGAGGTTGCGGCCTGAATGCTCTCCTATTATCTACTGCCTGAACTGCCTCTCAAAAGGTGGTCCCTTGTAGAACGATGTACCTCGCCCTCTACCAGGCTGAGCATTTGGGAGGAGAGTAGGGCGATGGGGATGCTGCCATGTCCCTAGTTTCTCCGTATTCCCACTCACTTCTCTTTTACATCTTGCACACAAGATGTCTTCATCGTTCTTTGGCTCCTTCCCTTTAATACGCTCAAAGACACTAGGATGTGGTCTAGGGTCTTCTTCTCCATCATCTATAACCAATTTGAATTTTGGCAACTTGTTTTTGAAACCAGACGTCACCATATTCACTCAAAGTGGCTGTGGAAAAGGATTTTCATCCACTGCCATCTTCTTCTTATCATCGAACGTAATTCGTCCTGATTCAATGGCATCCTGTAACACATGGCGAAAAACCAAGCAATTGTTAGTCAAATGTGACCATGCATTATGCCACTTACAATATTTTTTACCGTTAATCTGTTCAGGGTCTGGCAATTTATGCTTATCACTCAGCTTTATCTGCTTATCCTTATATAATTTATCAAATATAAGGTCAGCTTTGGTTATATCGAACGAGAACGTTCTAACTTTTATGTTTTCATCTTTTATAGGCTCATCTTTGCTCGATGGTCTAGGCTTAGCCATTATGGGACAAGTATACGTGTCTCCTTTAACTAATTCGGCCAAACACATTTCGATCTGATCGTATGACTCGTCATTGATGGTATGAACATCAAAATTTGGGTCTCTATAATAAGTCCCATTGCTAGAATTTTTCATCTGCTCTTCTTCTCTTATCAATCGTTCATACCTAATCACGTTTGCACTTAATTGAAAAAGGTCAGGAAATTCCTTGTCTTGGAATTTTTTTTTTAAATCAAAGCTCAAACAACCTTGAGCGATTTGACAAACTCTTTTTCGGGTAGAGGTACAAAACATTTACTTCTTGCTGTCTTGAACCTTTGGAGAAAACCTTCTATCCATTCGTTTGGCATTTGACGTAGGTTCACCAAATCGGCCAAAGTAACTTCAGACCCAGTCTTATAAAACTGAGCGTGAAACAATTGTTCTAATTGTTGCCATGTTTGAACATAATTCGCTGGCAAATTTATGAACCAGGAGAAAGTCACTCTTGTTAATGAATTAGGGAAAAGTCTCATCTTGTGATAATCAGTTACGTCACCACTTTGCAATGTGAATCGTCCTATGTGTTCTAGAGTGGAAACTTCCCCAAAACCGGTAAACAGTGAGAATTTTGGCACTTTATACCCTCTAGGCCATGGATATGCTTGGTCTACCCAATCAGGATATGGCTTTGTGTAAGTCGGCCTAATGACAGGACGTACCCCAAAAGCCATCTGGTCCTGTACGATTTCCATAATCTGATTCCTCAACATGACGTTGGGGTCATATGGAATCCCAACAGGTTGGTTGACAGGTTGATTTGCTTGAGGTATGATATTTGGTCCTTGATTAGGAATAAAGTTACCATGATTTGGACCATTGTTACCATTAGCCTGAACATTTATTCCCTCATTAACACGTGGGGTATTCTGCCCGTTATTTAGGACATTATCTCTTACATTTGGATTACCCCCCAAGTTAGGCGTACTACTACCATTATTCTGATTTAGCATTACACCATCCCCTTGGTTTGAAGTGGAGGGACCGAAATGTGGTTCTACCTCTTGACTTGGATTTAGGACTGGGGGATTATGTCCCACAACTGCCCTAGTTTGAAAGTGGTTTGCAAGAGGCGTAACTAGTTGACAAATTTGGCCTACTAACTTACTCATTATTTCATTCAAAGTATTCAGTTGTTTGGAAATGTTTTCATAATGTGCATTCCCATTCTGGGTAAATCTTTCCATATTATGAATATTTCGAAAATTTACCTGTTCAACGACATCTTGTGTGAGTTCTCCAAGTAGTGCACGCATAGTTCGAGGACTCAATTCTGCCATTGATTCATAACGACTGTTACTGCTCTGATTATGTCCATCTGTTCGTGGAGAGCTATGCTGCTCCTCATATCGCTCGATCACAGACTGGACTCCTCCCTGACTTGCTGGTTCCTTGTCGGATCTCTGAGGCATATTATTTCACCTTTTGTATTTTCAACACCAAACACCACTGTCCCACTAGGCGTGCCAAATTGTTTCGCGCGGGTTAGTCGCTAACAATTAAAAAGGGATCAAACGATTGTGTAAGGGACAAATCTCTTGAGACAAAGTCCCAAAAAGGGGTGTTCTTTATTGGCGATGACTTTACAATCGAAAAGTAAAAACAGAATGCCTCCAAGGAGCGCAAGCACACGAGTTACTGAAAGAAGTGTTTAAATCTAAACTAAGAAATTAAAAGTTACATGTTCTCTGTTCGAGAGTTTTTGATTCGGGGGTCCTTTGCTCTATGCCTTTTCTTCCTTTTATACTCTCTGGATGATCTCTTTGTGATCAACCGCCTAAAAATTGCTTGATTGTTCTATAACTGCCCACTTTCCTCGTAATGGCCAACTTGTCATGGAACTGCCTTTTCTAACTGCTGTCATTACTCTTTGTCGTTCAACTGTCTTCAATTGAATTCCTTGAATCGTGGAACGTGATAGGGCTGCTTAATAACTGCTTTGATAACTGCGCTTCTTGATAACCATAACACTTCATGTTTACTAAGACCTTGGGCGACTCGAAAGTTTGGACGAGAATAGAGTAGCAGCTCTGGGCGACTGCATGGCACTCCATTCGCTCAGATCCTAGGCGACTTGCAAGCTTGGCGGTGGTATTACAGCGTTCATGGGCCTTCATCCTAAATTGTCTGATTGGGCTTCGTTCTTTAGACTATCTAATTTGGGGATCCTCCAATTGGGTTTCATTCCTTGGGCCGTTCGATTTGGGCTGAATTTTTATGTGTCAACACCATGAAAGTCACTTAAACTTCTGCAACAGCAAAAAAAGGGAAATAACCATGAATTTGACCTGTGAATTTCAATGTTGATGAGAATCAACAGCAGTTTCTTCCAACATTCTTCAAATACCCAAAATCCAAGTCCATCTGGGACAAGCAAATTCTTCAAGAATGGAATTTTTGTCAGGCAATTATATCTTGGAAAAGAACATTAATGAAATTGAAACTGATCTCAAGTGGATTAATGATCTGGTGGATTGGAAAAGAGAATAATTTTCAAGAAGATTAATATAATATTTCTGTATGGAAGGTTCAGTGAGCACCAATTTTAATCAGTGTACATATCAACCCTCTCAAAAAGTAATTTATTATCTGTGGGATATATCTTCCATTTAAAAGTATAGAAAAAGCTTGTTATCTATAATTTTTATCAGTTACAACTTAAAGTGTGTGTTTCAAAATTTCAATAAAACATAAAGTATAATTTATTTCTTGGCTTCTGCTACTCTGATGAACAGCAAAATACCTGTGAAGGGAGAATGGGGCTATCTATCCCGTCGTACCTCCAGCATGAGAGTCAGTGTTCGAATTTATGTGGAGAATAATAACTTTAAGACGCGCAAAAGAAAAATTTGAAAGTATGATAAAAAAAAGGCCATTGCTACTTGATACGTCTTTGAGGTATTTATAGGTGTTTTACTGCCATGTAATCGTCAAATGATTTCCATTCACGCATATAACAATTAATTTTTACTTACAAGACGATTAAGAAGAAGATCAAAAACAGATAATATATTTTTTTGCACTAGCATTTAATGAAATTAATCTAATTTACTTTTTCAAATATTTATATGTTCTGCAAATTCAATATAGAAATTTTGTTTATTTGTTTATAAATAATGCAAAAAGACATAATATGAACTTCTTTTATAAAATCTTACTAAACTTTGACACATGAAAAATAAAACACGTCCTTAACAGAATTATACTGACTTTAATAGAAGTGTTGCTTAATTGTCATCAACTCGTATCACAAAATGTCTGGTCAAGTCCCATATCGAGTGAATAGTACCATCCTTGTCAATTGTCAAGTAGGCGTTATGAGTAATTTTTTTTAATTAATTTATTATTATTCTATTTTTTTTTTAGTTCATTCAAAACGCTGCCAACGTACATATGGGATTTTTAGATATCCAATGGATGAAAACTACCAAGTCAGTTTACACGCACTTTCCTTTTTCCATTATCAAGTAACAATGTTCTAAAAAACGTACAACGTGATTACATGTGGAGCCAAAGTTTTAAGCTTTACGAGTTCAAGCGAGACTTAGAAGTAAAACAACGTTTTCTCATTTATAATATTATTTTAAATTTTTAATCATTTTAAAAATTATCTAATAATTAAAACATATTAAACATCTAAAATCATAAAATATAATAATAACTCCTACCATTGGTCAATTAGAAAATTTTCAAGTTTTCGAAATACAAAAATTAGAATATTTTTCATGTTTACAATTTTCAATTAAACAAATCCTACTTAATAAATTTATAAGAACTTCATACATACTTTTAGAGTTTGTAATAAAATGAGTCTCAAAATCCTCATAATTACATAATGTAGATAAAACCAAAATTTAAATCTTATTTAACTGTTTAGATAAAGTCAATTTTAGCTTTTATATATATAAAGTCTTTCAAAAACTTGATATTAAAGTCAAATAAAAGTCTTAAAAAAAAAAGAAAGAAAGGAAGCCAATACAACGCATATATGGAATAAAAAAGAAATGAAGTTTAGAAATTGGAGAGAAAAAATAATAATAATAATAACGTCTAAATGTTAAGTGAGACGTTTTGCTCGAGTTTCGAACCTAAAGGGTTTTGGTGTCTCCTAGGCAAGATTTTTAGAACACTACCAAGTCATGTAACCATTCCTTAAATAACATATTATTCAGCACAATGGAAAATAGGAATAATAAAAAACTTTTTCACTAAACTTATTAACGAAATTTCATTTTAATCACTAAAATTCATTTTATTCTATCTAGTCACTGAAATTAAACCTTTTTTTCGAGTTGGCCACCTTAGTCAAATTAACAGACATGAACAGAGCAAACTTGAAACAAAGTTTAAGATCAATCAGAACAAATTAAATTTTTAAGTGACTAAGCCTCTGTTAGAAAATTCATATATCATAGTCGGACTTTATTTTCAACCATACCTTCCAATAAGCTCACAAGTACTACTATCCAATTTTCTACTATTTGCTTCTATCAACATACGAATTCCATTCACACACTATTTCCAATGGAGGCTAAGATGAAATTTCGCTAAAGTTCAAGGACCAGCAGATACTCACATAACCGAGATACTGAAGAAAAAGAAATGTTAATACAACGAGAGGTTTCAAAATACGCACTGCAACAATTACATATTACACCTTTGATTATGTAAATAAACCCAGTTCTGTGATCAGCACAGTTTATTTTGAAGACTAAGAACTCTCAGGTTGAATGGATCCCACCCATGAAGGTCCTTGGATCAGGGCAACTGCCTGAGAACTGTGCCTGTGAGAAGTCGAAGCCTGGATTCTGCATCGAGAAACTTTGCATTATAGAAGCAAATCAAGCAATGTATTGTATGAAATGCTCGAGATATAGAACGCCAATGATAAGCAAGCATAGGTATAATGGTGACTACTATGATAAATGGATTATACGGTACTGGACAATATTAAGAAAGAAAAATAAGTTAAAATTTTACCAATTGTTTTGTTCAATCATGTCCAGTAATGTGTACCAGAAAGGCTTGAGTGGTTATTTACTTCTCGATTTCTCGTAGAGTCGAATTCTCATCATCTAAGAAACAAGAACTAACCTTACTCTTATAATAACCACAGGGGCTAATACCCCTTGCTATTAAAAGCATATGTATAAAAGTAGTTCTGTTTGGTGGGGAGTAAAATTTAAATTTTCATGAAAGTCAAAGTTAACAATTAATTTAACAATATATTATGAGACCCACAACTTTCAACCATACATTAAATTAATTTATATTAAAATCTGATTTTAATTCCCATCAAACAGAGGCATTGTTATCAAACATAGTGTATTTTTTTAGAAAATTTAGCATACAATCAAGTAGGTTTCATTGGCTAATTTATGTTACTATATATCTTAAAAAAAACAAATGCTCCATCACATTAAGCACAAATTTATGTATAAAGAACGACATTGTAAACTTAAGTATGATGTGCATCAAACAGGCATAACTTAGTTACATACCGAGAAGGCAAATACAATATAATCAGGAACATCTTGATGAAATTTGAAAAAAATAAGATGCAGAATGATATTTGGCATATGATATGTGTTGATATTTGATGAGCTAACATAATGATATTTGTACATAATCATTTTGTATTATGACAAAATCAAGTAATCTACTTAACTAAATGAAACACTAATAAAATCACAATATGCAGCTGAGGAATAAAAAGTTCTTGGCATAGAATTATTATTCTCTGTTTGGTTTATCTAAGGTAAATCTTGGGAACAAAAAATTATAGAACTTATGGTCCATTTGATTGCAAAGATAAAATTTGGGTGGAAAGAAAACGAATTTCAGAGAATGAATTGCCTAGAAATTGTTTTACTGGGAATTGTCAATTATTGTATTTGATTGGTATAATTTTCCACGTGAAAAATGTTGAAATAAAAGTATTTTTTGGTACTCTTGGTTTTCAAGGAAAACCAAGAAAATTGCCCCTTTCCAACAAAACCAAGAAAACGAATTCCATAGAAAAAAAGCTATCAGACAGCCAAAAAGATGGAAAATGAAATTACATTTCCTAGTTCAATGGAAAATTGTTGCTATCAAACAGGGCCTTAATTACTACAGTTTTTCCTTAGCGCATCTCCCACCTCTTTATCCCTAAAAAATAATAGAAATTACCATTTCCTTGTCATCCCTGCCCCTCGCCTAAACTCTGCAAGTAGGCGCCATTGCCACAGCCACCACAACCCAACTCCCTATGTTAAACCATCAGCCACCACCACCCAAACAGAATCCTCTCATTAGTCACCATTCTCACCACCTCAAAATCAAATCAAACACAAGATGAAGATTGCATATGTAGATATTTAAAGGACTCTGCAATTACTCCCAACAGTATGGAACATGAAGTAGCTGTAAACTAAGCATCTTGCTGGTCTCACATGCTACACGAAGTTATTTCAAGATATAATACATTTTTCTTTCGTCGTTCTACTTTTTCTGTTAAAGAACTTCACTTGTTTTCTAATTTCTATGTCTGGTCTCACAATAAGAAGGGAGTGGGTAGTGGACATCACAGAAGGGAGTGTTTCTCTGGATATTGGGGAAGGGGCAGGGTAGTGGTGAGGGAAAGCGGTGGCGATAGGTGGTGGCGATAGGTGGCTGAGCCTTGTGGGCTCATATTGAGACGTCATGGGCTGGACAGATCCCAGCTTGCATTTTTGTAACGAGTCAGATTGTATCGAGTCGTGGACCAATTTTCGATGGCCAGTTTTTTTTTCCCCTATACAACCCCCTACTTCACTTTTTTCCACTCAATTTACAATTATTGTAAGCTCTTTTGTTTTGCAATCTAAAATTTATTCTCTCTAAATTTACTTAGTTGAGTTATTTATGTCCAATTCTAGTATCCTATCTCTCTCTTCCATAAGGATTGTTTTGGTGACTTCAACCAAATCTTTGATGCTTCCAAGAGTAAATGGTTAGAATTGTTAATCCATAAATGCAATTTTTACCATAATCATCAATATAAGTTTTTCATGTGGTATTAGTAGAATTTTGAGTCCAGGTGCTTATAATGACTCAAACAATTTTGTATAGAGCCTTTAGTCATAAATTTTTGGTCTTGACGACATAAAGGTTCTAATATTAGATGAATGTAAAATGCAAGGGGCAAATCATGATGTTCATTTGATTTTTCACAAGTTGTCTATTGCATAGCTCGTTAAATATTAGAATTCATATGGTCAAGATTAAAAAAATCTATAACTTAAGACGCTATACAAAATCGTTGGAGTCATTGCAAGCACCCGAACATGAAATCCTATTGTTACAACATGAAAAGCATATACTGATGATTATGATAAATATTACATTGCTGTTTACTACAAGTTTCACCAATAACAAAGATAGTTGAATTCATTTTAAGTATTTTGTCCAATTTTAGTATAAATTATTTTATTCTACCTCTTTCTTCTATATATTATTCCAAATGTCAGTTCCACCAATTCTACATTTAGAGTTTTTAGTCAAATAATTAACTTGAACAAATTAAATGTATTCATGGCCTCCCATAAAATTTTGAAACATTCTCTATTACTTCCTAGAGTCCTCTCTTCCGAATTATCTCTTCAACGCCATGGCTTACAACTATGACTTAGGCTAGTATTAAGCATCAATTAAACAAGAAAAATTCTAATAAGAATTAGGCTAATAATTATAACATTCCCACTTTCTTTTATTTTCTTCATGCTGAAGAGTGGAGAGTTTAACATAAAAGAAATTCTATTTTAAATACAGAAAATCTCACATACATTTGCTATATGGCATATACTCACAAAACTTTTTCCTTATTACCAAACAACAAAAACATAATAAAGGAAGGAAAGGTGAATATCTGGATCTTCAATTATTTCGACGATGATCTTCACAAGCCATTGCAAAAACTTCGGCAAAAACACAATTCATGCTTCTGGACTACTTATCTATGGCCGAAATTGATTCTGCAGGTTGGCTATTTGTTTTATTGGCTGAATTTGGGTAATTTATTCTCTTTTTAGGTCTGCTTTTGGATTAACTATCGATGGCTAGATTTGATTTTTTAGGTGGGCTAAATTATATAGACTGAATTTGGGCATAAATATTCTTTGGGTAGCCATGAGGCTCCACACCCGCTTCCCCGTATGGGACGTGTACTCCACAACAAAGAGATTTGTTCAAATTTGGCATCACTTTAACTGGTTGGGTAAAGGTCCATTATGCTTATGTCCAGATAACTGTTTCCCATTTCAGGCATTCAGTACAGGGCTCATTATTGCACACATATTTGAATAAAAACCTCTGATAGAGAGAAGCTATTTGGAAGAAGCTACGAACATTGCTAATAGACTTCAGTTATACACTCCATGACTATTGATCGGTCTCATGATTTCTCTTTAATCCCACAACTGAAACAATTAAACCCCAAATACTACTTCTTGCTCATAAAAGAACACTTCTTCACGATAATATAAAGTTTTTCACCTCTTACAACGTCTAGAATTTGTCGGATATGCATGCCTTCTTTCTGCATGATTTTCTCTTTTATCAATTATCAAATCACTTCAAACCTAATATCAATATCCCAAGTAGATTACATCAAGGCACGGAACAGATCCCAAAATTAAAAATTCTAATATACATTTCTAAACAGAACTCCAAAAAAGAAAAGCATAAAAAATGACAGCAAAATATACAAGGTCAACCAGAAGAAGAATGTGAAAAAATCTTAACCCCAATAGAGAGGAATATTATAGAACATTAAAAAAAGTATAAACAAATAATAACTTGAGCCATTAATAATTAAATTAGTACAACTATACGATACAATCTATAGGATCTTCCCAAACAGCTAAATGTGATATTTTATTTTCTTGCATGACCAGTTCAGATAAGAGAAAACCCCAGGGATTGCTTCAGATAGGATCCTTGTTTCAACTTTCCCATCAGACCCAGATCGGGGACCAAATTGTCCACTCAGAATCTATCTAGATATACACTCAGTGAAACGTGGATTTCCAGACATATCAGTATTTCACATAAATTGGATATGCATACATTGAAATCACTTATGTCACAAGAAAGAAAGAAGAGGTATAGCAAAAAATAAATGTTTAAGTTTAATTTGGCTAAAGAACAATAAGATAGGGTACCTCCTCTTGAAATCGTTGAAGCATGAGACGCCTTTGTTCAAGATCTGTTGTGTAAGGATCCAACTGGCCTTGACCCACAATAGGAGAAGACCACGTCTGACCTTTGTCCCTCTTCTGCAAAGTTATATGCATTACATCATCCTCTGCAACATATATCCCAAGTTAGTATTAATAGTTTACATGCTTTAGAAATTATAAATTGGCTATTATCATCTGCCTGTTCAGTAATCTGAATCTTAAGTTGATATATTTCAAACATCCGTTAACAAACTATCATCCGGTTGTGTGCACGTGTTGGAAATTCACATGTTTGAAACCAAACTTACATTAAATTCCCAAAATTTAACTCATTTTCATCTTTGATGAGTGATGAGTAATCTAATAGAACTCTTATTCACAAGCATTTTAGACTTCGACCAAAACCAAAAATTTTAGGTTTATCAATGCCAAAAACTTTCACACTTTTGGTGGTTCACCCAAATTGTAAAATCAGAATCTTTAGAAAAGTAGCCAAGAATAGTAATCTCGTAAACTTTCGCAACAAATTAAAAAAGGAATAATTTTCTTGCAGAAAACTATTTAAACATAAGAAAGTACCTAGTGTCCAAAATGAACAATCTGTCTTCACTGGACAGGTAAGATCGTGCTGTGAACATCGCGTAACAGAAAAAAAATACAATTAACAAAGTGCTAAACTACAATTACAAAAGCCCAAAAGAAATTCAGAGAGAAAAATAGATTTAGAAAAACTGACATCAAGATAAGGAGGGTTTCCTTTAATCCCAACATGGACATGATTGGAATCAATCTTACAGTGAAACAGTTTCTTAGGAACATTTGGTGGAAGGGTTATGTACATATTCACCTCTTCCAACGTTTGATCCCACTCGAACACCTTCTGGCCTGAAAAATTCAGCGCTATCACTGGATAATCACGTTCTTATTATTCTAAATTCAGATAGATTAGAAAAGAGAAGGCTAATACCATTGTGGGTGAAGATGTGGCGTTGCTCTGGAGCCAATTTCTCTGCCATTTTTCTCCTTTTTGTGTTTGGTCTTCCCGATCATGATTTTATATTTTCCTTTCGAAAACAAACGTGAGGGGGGTTAATTATTTCAATGGTCACTCAATTATATCAAATATTATTATTTAGCCCCTATTTGATATTCATTAAATCAATTTTTTTTTTTCAAACATATTTTCAACTATACATTCACGTAATTAAATATAATATTTCATATAAATCAAAATGTATTTCTACGTTATAACCACACATTCACACAATAAAATATATTTCACGTAGATCAAACTTTTTTCTATTTTTTAACTGCACATTCTTTAAAAGTTCATTATTCAAAAACTCATTTTCTTAAAAAAAAAAAAAATAATAATAATAAATAAATAAATAAAATAAAAAAACTCTTTAATGGGTGTCAAACAAGGTTTAATAATTAATTAAAAATGTATTTTCATGGTCACTGAACTATGTAATGTGTTACGCTTCCATCACTCAAAGTGAAAAAATTAGTTAAGTTCAAGAACGGCATTGGCATGAGTGATGAATGGGTAATACAATGCATAGATCAGTGAAAATTTTCTTCTTTCTTTTAAATCGACTTCTGTAAAAGAAGAAGTCGAAGAAAATGAAGGGAAAAGGAGGAAATTGAAGATACAAAGCCCATATGTTGAAGAAAAATAAAACTTTTTAGATTTGGGTTTCACAATTTTTCCCACTTGAGAGATGGATGAGTAACTTCGGCTTATAGTTTAGTTACCATTGAGATGTATTTTTAAATTTGATTATTAAGTATGGATGCTTGATATTGTTCAATGACTATTCAAATAATTAACCCAATGTAGAAGTAGCTAATTGTTGCTACATTTGGCTGAGCTTAAAGATTTACTCATAAGTAATTTAACCTATACATATAAGTTTTTGAAATAAATAGTTTAAAAAAAAAATTTGTGAAATTCTTTTAAAAATTAGGTAGTCACTCAATTGGTCACAAATGTGACCACTTGATAATATTTTGTGACCGTTTTATTAATTAAATAGGTCAATGTCACGATAATATACACATCAAATCCAAAACCAGCATAACTACAACACTTCCACCACACTACAGCCCAACCACTCATATACCCCGGAACATCACATCGCCACCATCTACACCTCATCTAAAACCATTAACAATCGCCTCGAACCCCCTACTTTGCCTATAAAACTTGCCCACAAAATGCAGTTCCATGTCCATATGCATAAAAATATTATTTAAATTCATTGAGTTGACGAGTCGTCAGACTATCATAAAATGGAGTGTCACCACTAGCAACTTCTAGATCTATAGCTACCTGTGGAGATATATATGAAGTTCTAGTGCATAAAATGTTCATTGGTGACGATCGGAGGCATACCTAGATAGCTTGTCAGCACAATCATCATCGATGGAGACATGGGTGTAGCCTGAGTTCCATCTGTGAAGAGAAATGGAAGAGATAACGTGTAGAAAGAAATGGTAGAGAGATAAGAGAAAGTGGAGGGAGTGTAACATAATCTAATTTTTAATAAATAAGATAATTATAACTTGAGTTGTGGAATAATGAAGTTAAATCCTGATTTCCCTGTAATTTCCTCTATGGTTAATTATTTGTTGAAAAAGGGAAAAAGAATATTAGGTTAAATTTGGCCCAAAAATGTATGCTAGCCCAGCTTCCTAAGTCACAGCCCAATGCCAGATTGTCTAAATTTAGTTAAAAATTCCACAATTAAAAAATAATAATAATCATCATGACATTCATGTAAGTGGATTGCTTATTATCAAATTAGATATTTTATTTGTTACATGTTTTATATATAACTATATAAGTAAAACTTTATAACAATAAATTGTATTTAGAGCTAAAAATAAATACTTGTTAATGGAGAGAATACATGTTTTGCTAAGCTTAAAAATAATTAATTTCTTTATTTCTATTAATGTCTTCATATATAACTTATTCATACTTGTAAGGAAGAAATTTTATTTATTTTGACCATGAAATAGATGTTATTTTTAAATAAGTAACTTGCTCTATATTTAATCTTGTCAATAAAAAGATTTTAAAACTATTTAGACTCCGTTTGTTTCTCATTCATGGAAGAATGAGAATGAAAAATATAGCCGTTATGGACCACACACAATAGATAGAAATTCAAATATGATAGCTCGATGTGATAGATAACGGTCAGATTTTTCATTTTAATGAAGAAGAAATAGGTAACAAACAGGGCTTATTTATAAATTAACCTGATTATGTCATTGCTTGATTCCCATTATTTTCAAAATACATTTTTTTTCTTGTTTCTTTTCAATTACACATTTTTCAATAAAATAATATTATATGCAAATTCAAAACTTTTCATGATTTTTTAATAACATAGTCTCTATCAATCTATTATTTCAAAATGCATTCTACACAATGGGGCTCAAACAAACTCTATATGTATATTATTAAAGATTAGCCAAATATTAACGTGAAATAAAACCAATTTTTAGACCCTCAAAATTTTTGTTCGGTTTTTACACATTGGTTGGGATTCCTCACCCACTATGGAATATGTTGGGTGGTGATGTATTTTTTATTGTCTATTTTGGCCAAAAGTATCAAGTGTTTAGAATGATCGGTTGTCATAGTTTTTTAAAATAATACTAATATTTTCTTAATTTTTGAATGGTGGATATATATAATTTACTTATGCTTATCATAATTTTGCCAGCTTATATTTTTAAGGGGGTAATTTTTAGTTTGGCCAAGTCAAAGGGCCAATTTTTCACTTTAACCAAAAAAAATTTGCCTATCACCAAAATAGCCTATTATTGAGTAAAAGACAAAAATACCCTTAAGTAGTTTATATAATTACAAAAATAGAATTTTGTTTGAAAAGACAAAAATACCCTTAACTTACAAATTAAAAAATCAAACACTTTTCACTTTATATTTAATTATTTATTTTAAACAATTACTCAAATTAAAAAAATTAATATTAAATTTACTTTCTTGTTTAAATATTTCATTAATTAATTATCTTAATCGATTATGTATATTATTTATTTAATATTTAATTTCTTTATTTAATTATTTATTTAATCACTTGCTTAAATAAAAAATTAATATTTAATTTGATTTCTCATTTAAATATTTTATTAATTTATTATCTTAATTGATTATGTATATTTAATAAATTATTTAATTATTTATTTTAAACACTTATTCAAATAAAAAATTAATATTTAATTTGGTTTCTCTTTTAAATATTTCTCTATTAATTATCTTAATTGGTTATGTATATTATTTATTTAATATTTAATTACTTTATTCAAATTATCACTTATTTAAATAAAAATAATAATATTTATTTTAATGTCTTATTTAAATATTTCTTTAATTAATTGTCTTAATTAGTTATGTATGTTATTTATTTATTGTTTAATTACTTTGTTTAATTATTTATTTAATCACTTAATTAAATAAAAATTAATATTTAATTTAATTTCTTATTTAGATATTTCATTAATTAATTATCTTAATCGGTTATGTATATTATTTATTTAATATTTAATTTCTTTATTTAATTATTTATTTAATCACTT
>NC_036255.1:1897374-1918238 GCF_002742605.1 Olea europaea var. sylvestris
AGTAAAGGTATAAAAATGATTAAGCCTAAGACTTATGACTCAGAACTTTTAGCAGGTTTAGAATGGAATTTAGAAAAATTTTTAGAAAATCAAGAACCAATTTTAGTTCCTCAAGAAGCTATTACATATAAAGATTTATATGGAAGAACTAGTTTACGATTTGGAAATTATAGTCATATAAATAGAAATAATGATTCAGAAACAGAATCTAATAATGAAGAACAAGGTGAAGAATATATTAATAAAGTAGAAATAGAAATAGAAGATAGAATAATATATCCTAAAGAATTAGAAATGAATTTGTCTCCTACAGAACTTTTAAAATTAGAAGATCATTTATTTTTAAATAAACAAATAGGTGAAATAGAATATTTATATTATGATAATTTTAAAAATATAAGAGTAAGAACTAATATAGAAGAAAATGATAATATAACAGAAACATCAGAAATTAGTAATTATAAAGAATTAGCAGATGAAGTTATGCAACCTAAAACAGAATCAGAACCATATCAATATCATAGCGGACATCCTCCTAGAATACCTGTTACAAACTATAGTGATAAAGAAAGAAACTATATAGCTAGAGGAAAAGTTAGACCCTTAGAACCTAAAATAGAATTTCAGACACCTCATAAACCACAATTATTAAATATTACAGCACATGATCCCCAGATGTGGAATAATACAATAGAAGTTTGGAAGAATACAGTATTAGGTCATTATATCAGGTTAGCAGAAAATATGGAACCATTAGAAATGTTTAGATATTTAGAAACTTTTTTAGGAGAAAGCACTAAAGCTACATGGGAAGCCTATAAAAGAGATAAACAACCAGAATTTGAAGCACTTGTTTTATTAGGAAATAATCCTTATAATTTTTTTAGTAAAATACATGAATTATTAACAGGAGCAGATCCTAATACAGGACATTTAATAATTCAAAATAAAGCTATAAGAAATTTAGAACAACTTAGTTTAAATAGATGGACTAATGGTAAAGAAGTTAAACAATTTTTAAACGAATATTATTATTTAGTTTCTATTTCAGGAAATACTTTTAATCAAGAATTAGGTAAAAAATTATTTCATAAATTGCCAGGACCTTTAGGATTAGAAATAACAAAGAAATGGAATGAAAATAAAAATGTTAAAGAAAGACCAGATGCATTATGGAGTATAGGAATTAGAACACAATTTATAATGCAATGTTTAGAAGAAAAATGTATTGAATTACAAATACAAAACCAACTTAAAAAGACAGATTATAAATTTTGTAAAGATATTTATACACCTCAGACTTATGGAAATAAGTTTAAAGAAAAGAATAAGAGAAAATATGATAATAAGAAAAATTATCAACCTTACAAGAAAAGATATTATCTTAGAAAATCTAATAGAAGAAAACCTTATCTAGATGAAAATAGACATGTTAGGAAATTTAAACCAGAAAGAAATTATCCTAATAAATTAAATTGTTATGTTTGTGGAGAATCAGATCATTTAGCTAAAACATGTCCAAGAAAGATAAATAATAATGATAAAAGAAGTACTCTAGTAGAATGTACTAATGAAGATTTATTAGAAATAGATGAATATATTTCAGATAAAGAGTCAGTATACAGTATTATATCAATAGAAGATATTCATAATTATGATAATACAGAAGAAAAATCAGATTATGAAAACTTTATACAAGAATTTTCAAATATTAGAAATTTATCAGATTCAGATGAAGAATTAGAATACATGGATATAGAATTAGAATGTAAACATAATTGGATAAAAGAAACAGGTTCAGATAGTATACCATGTTTTATTTGTAGATGGTATCCTAGTAAAAAATTAAGAGTAAAATGTAAAATTTATTTTTTAGAAGCTTGTAAAAAATGCTTAATACAGAAAGAATTAATAGAACCTGAAGAAGAACAAAATGATATAATTCAAATAGAATTATCAGAAATAAAAATATTAAGAAAAAGGATAGAAAATTTAGAAGATATGCAAAGATATATTTTACAAAAATTAGAACTTTTTGAAATAAATAATAAGGGAAAAACTCCAGAAATTATTACTGAACAATCAGAATTAGTTCAAGTTTTTTGTAACTCAGAAAAATTAAAAAGTATTAAAGTAAAGTGTTATGTTAGAATAGAAAACTATGAAATAGTCTGTTTAGGTTTAATAGACTCAGGATGTAGTCATTGTATAATTAATAAAAAAATTATACCAGAAAAATATATAATAAAGTCAAAAGAACCTATAGAAGCTCAACAAATGGACGGTAATTTTTATAGTTATCAAAATATTTTAAAACCAGCAAGAATTAGTTTTGAAACTAATTGTGGAAGAAGTACAGAATATAGTTTACCAAAAGACTCAGTATGGGTAAGAGAATTATCTTTAAATACAGATTTAATCTTAGGATTAAGTTTCTTACTAAAAGATAATGGTAGTATAATAATTAGTAAATATTATATGCAATTACAAAAATTTACACTTTGTGCACCTACTTATAATAAGATTATTCCATCAAAGTTTGCTGAGAAGCGTGGTGGGATAATAGAAAAAGAATGTGAGTGTAGTAAAGAAAGAGAATGTCAATTAATAGAAAAAGAAGAAATTGAAAATTTAGAAAAAGAAGAAATTGAAAATTTAAATTTCTTAAAACAATATTATGAAAGTTTTGAGGAAAATGAAGATTTATGTTTAGATTTTATAGAAATCGAAAAAATCTATGATTTATTAGTAACAGAACAAGATATAGAAAATATGATTAGCAAACTATATATATATATATATATATATATATATATATATGTCTGTGTGTATATATATTAACATATTCATACAAGAATCTGACCATCTATATGCAAGGGTTGAGTGAATAAGTAAAATCCTTGATTTCAAACCTAATGGTAGCTAATTAGACATAATTTCTACTAATTAACTAATGAGATTTTATTTAAACTTAATTTAATCCTATTAATTTACTAATTCCTATTATGTTATCCAATTATTCATTTAATACTATTTTTTTAAAATTAATTTACCTGAATATACTTTTTAAGAAGGAAATATTTCAATTCTCTAAAAGCAAGATAAATCAGAAGTACATAGTAAAATATATTTTATAATTTAAATCTAATATAAATAAAATTATAACCGTATTAAACTTAAATCAATGGCACATCGATCGTCCGAGTTTTCAAGGCATCTCCCACTATCAAGACGAAGACAAATATGATATTAAACAGTACGTAAAATATTAATACAACAATTAAGATAAACATAGCGATCAAAATAATTAAGAATGTGGTGTTACAGTGAAGAAAGCTACATGTTGACACTGAATGCTCAATTGTGCAGTGGTCCTCTTCTCTAAGAGCTGCTGCAAATCGGTGATGCCATCGCTGTTCAGCACCACTATGATACAGATTGAGCCTGTAACATCGATACTGCGTAGAAGCTATGTTGTAGATCGCGCTTGTAGCGGCCCAAATGGTGGCTACAGTGGCACAACCTCGACTATAACAGTGTGGATAGCACTTCAGGGGCACAGATCGCAGTGGCGATGATGATTTTTCTTTTTTTATAGTTAGATAGGTGTTGGCGATTTTCATGTTTTAGTGGTGTTGGGGTTTTGGGGTGGTTTTTGTTGGTGGTGGTCTAGTGATTTCGATGGTGTTTTAGGTAGTGGTGACGGTGACGTTTGGTGATTTGGTATGGTGGTGGTCATGCTAATGGGAATGGTGATGGTGGTAATAGTGTGTGGGTGGATGGTAGAGGTGGTGGTGATGGCGATAGTTGCGATGTATGAATAACGATTTTGTTGTTCAGAGGTAGTGATGGTGGTTTCGATGGTTATACGGTAGGTGACAGTGGTGAGGTCGTGGTTATAAGTGTTTATGATAGTCATAAATGATTTAGTTGTTTGTGACCAATAAATTAATTAATATATAACCAATATATAATATGTGATCAGTAAATAATGTGTGACCTAAAATTTTGTTAATTTATGACCAATAAGTAATATGTGATCAATAAGTAACGTGTGACATAAAATTTTGTTAATTTATAACCAACAATTTGATAATTTGTGGCCAATTAATTTGATATTTTGTGATCAAGAAAGAAGTCTTGACTTACGAAATGTATGATTTGTGATCAAGAAATAATATATAACCCATTAATTTGATAAATTTGTGACCGTAAAATAATGTGACATATAAAATTTTTAGTTGCGATCGAGAAATTATTCGTAATCAATTAATTCGATAATTTATTATCAAATTATATAGAATTGCAATTTTATATTTAATTTATAAAATATATTTTTAATTAATTATTTTAAAAATAAATGTTAATAAATATCCAATTTGTGAAGTTTTAAACCTTTTATCTTAGTTTTGAAATGAGTTACAATTGAATTTTTCCCTTAGGACCCGTTTGATTGCACGAAATTTTTCATGGCACTTGGAATTCGAATTCCAACTTCCATTTTTGGCCTGTTTGATTGACAAAATTTTCCAAGGAATTGATTTTCCATGAATTTCTAGGTACAACACCTTAAAGCGTGATTTTCCACCTTTTATTTTCCTAGAGGATAGATAATTTTGCTTTTCCACCTTTTTTTTCTTTTTGTCTTTTTTTTTTTAATTGTTGGCAATGGGAACAAATTTTAGGAACAACTGTAAAAAAGGATATCCCTGAAATTGACAATTTTCATATAAAATAAAACCAAACGAATACCAAAATATAGATGATTTTTTTAATCTTTTTTTCCATTTTTTTTTTGGTTGGCAATGGAAACAAATTCTAGGAACAATGGTAGAAGTGGATATCCCTTAAATTGACAATTTTCATATAAAACAAAGCTAAACGAACATCAAAAAACACTTTTATTTCAACATTTTTCACGTGGAAAATTATACCAATTAAACACAATAATTTACAATTCCCTGGAAAACAATTTCTAGGTAATTCAATTCCTTGCAATTCATTTTTTTCCACCCAAATTCCATCTTCGCAATCAAACAGACTCTTATGGTAATGTGTTTTTTGTTGAAAAAAAATAAGCGGGACCCTGTTCCTATTTATATGTTTGGGAAATTTACATATATAGCCCAATAAAAATTAAAATTCCAGAATTACTGCGTTTTTCGTTTTCAAATTAGTAATTAAATATTTTAAAATGACTAGATTAACATAATGGCATTATTTTTGGTAGCTAACTCCAATTACAATACAAAACAATAAAAAACCATTGATTACAATTCGTCAAAATGTGGCCAACAAAATATCTACATTTTTTAAAACTTTCAAAATAACAAAAAAATAATAATTTCATTTCGACAACAATTATCCCCACGATATTATGAAATCAGAATTCATTACCGTCCAAAAACAGCAAATTTCTATATTTTGTTCTTCTTTTTCACCTGCTTCAATATTACTAGTATTATATATCTATTTTCTATAATTAAAGGTATTGCCAATTTGTTTTAATGAAAGAGTGCGGAATTGAAAATGACTTTAAAGAAAAATAATTTTCAATGGCTCAACACATGGACATTATAACCAAATCTATGGTTTTCGTTTACAGCCCCCTCACAATGAGGGGGCCCACAATTATTTTAATCAGGTGGGCGCTCTCAACATGTGAGGGGTGGTGTATAAGCATCATTTTCCTTGTGTAAGAATGCTTTCATCATACAGTCTGAAAACACGTGGCACAGTCTAATACATTTATACATTTGATCGTGGTTGTCTGGTCTGCATCAACATTTATGTTAACTTTAATTAAGAATAATACTATGCGTACACTTAGGGATGACAATTTGAACTGACAAAATCCAAAATTGTGATTAACCAAATCGAATGAGGCAAAAAAAAAATGAATCGATGGCGCAATGGAGTAGATATAATATTTGATTTTAATGCCTCGATTCCAGGAGGGACAGGTATAATATTTACACCGTCACCCCGCCCCGAATCGATTATTCGTTTAAAAAAATATATATAAACAAAAATTGGGTAATTGAACTTTCAATTATTATTTCAATGATTCTGTCCAACCCAAAATTATGGCCCAATACCGACCCGCTAATTCCAATTAACCTAAGCCAGTAATCCTACTCTCTACTATACAGGTATTAAACATATATAGAAGTTGTTTGTTAAATTCGGATTTTGCATTTAAGAATTGAGATATTGTTTGTTAAATTGGCTTAATATTGTGTTTTTTGTTTTCATCGACTCTTTTTTTCTTAATTTTTTTTTTCCAATTTGACGGCTATATCTATAAAAAAAAATTTATTTCCATGGTTATTAACCGTCCCAACCGAGATACGAACTGAGCCGAGTTGAACCAACTTCCGTGGTTATGGTGCGATTATAGTATAACAAAAAAATTGATGGCTTTGACCGAATCGAACCGAATCGTTGCCAACTATATGTACACCTTGAGGTGTACACACAACCTTACATGGAGGGGGCCCATACATATTTTATTGTGTGTAGGCCCCTTTCGTGTGAGGGGAGTATAAGATCGCGTGTAAAATGTTTATGTACACGAAGTATTGTCCTTCAATTAATTAGTCTTGTTATAGGTTCAAATCACAATAGTGGTCCAGCATGAACTTTCAATTTTTGTTCGATGAATATAAAGCTTAAATTATGCTTTGTCTATTTTGGACAACCCAAAAAATTATTACACAATGTAAACGAACCTGCTTACTAGTATGAATTTTGAGAAATGTGTGATTAAAAAGTAAAGAAAAAGTATGTATCAATGTACAAAATTATTTTATTATGGGAGCTGTTTGGTCTCCATTAAATTGAAATTTATTTTCCTTTCCCTTCTTATCAGTGACATATTTTTCAATAAAATAATATTACAAGTAAATAAGAAAATATTCTTTTTCAACCACACATTCTTCAAAAAATTGTTATTTTCCTCATTAAAATGGGGATAATGGAGTCCGAATAGGGGCAATATTTAAATAAAAGTAAGTTTGAGAAAAAAATTAATATTTTGAAATATAAGGGTCAAACACGGACTTATAACTATCTTGCTTCATGTCAACTTCACGATAAAAAGATCGAATTAAAAAAAATAAGTTAAATTTATTTATAATAGTTTAATTAAAAAATGAAAAGAATAAGTTAAAATTCACTCATTATTAGTTTAATAATAAATAAATGAAAAGAAGCCATAGAGTATTCGATAAAAAGTATTTATCACCATTGTCATACTGCGCGACCCAGATGAAAATGAAAGATATTAGGCAAGAATATGTAAAGAAATTTTGTAATGATTGGACGGTGGAAATTTAATTGCTCTAGAAAGGATAACATGATTGGAGATATAAAATGAAGGAAAATGTTTGTTGTACATCATCCTTTTACAGATTAATAAATTGACAAGAAATTGAATTAAAACTTTCAAAATTTCTTTACCCCTTAAATAATTAACGATTGTACTTATATAACGTGGATTAATGATTTAAAAAAAAAAGTTAGGATATTTTTTCTTTTTTTCTTTTTTTTTAATAAAATTTTGACTTAATTAAATCTCGCCAATGTACATATAACATAGCCGTAAAATGAAACATATAAAATCAGCACATTGAATTGTGAGTCAAGATTATATGAATCTTGTCTTTTGATTGCTCTTCAAAAAATAATAATATTAATAGTAAATATCAAGGCAGGTGGCAACCCAGAATGTCTAGCCATCAACAAGTCGCAATAATATGGCATCAATTTAATTCAATTGTATTCAAGCTAAAGCACCAGAAAGCATAAATATAAATTTTGTAGCATATTGGGATTTGATTACTTGTCTAAATAAGATTATTATTTAAGATAGAAATGGAGTTTCAATAATATCAAAATTCATCAAACTCAAATGGATAATTAATAATTTGATAGGACTAAAACTCAAATGAGCAAATAATTTCAAGATTAGCACACTTCAATGAGCCACGGTCACGAAGGCGAATGCGAAGGACTCAAATCGAATAACGATAAAAAAAATACACATTATATACTATTTCTCTTCACAAAATTGACCTTTTCAGAGGGACTTCGGATTTCAATATTATTGGTATGACCATATAGGAAAAATAATGTAAATTTTGGAAAATGATATTGAACTTTATTTGTTTTTCAACTTTAGTACGTTTGGCACAATTTATAAGTTAATTATAAATGTAATGTCTCATTAAAAGGCAATGATTTATCGAAACATATAATTAAAAATGATGTTTGATCATTTATAAATAATTTATCAGCTTTAGAGTGTGATCTTTTAATTTCAGTACTAAACAATATTGTTAAGAATTTTCGATTTAACTTCAAATTAATTGTAATATATTTAACATACATTATTAAATTGAAAGAAACGGTCTAAAACTCGGTCTCTATGCTTGTGAATGTTAAGGACGCGATTAACTCTTGGTCGGTAAAATTACTCCCAAAGAAACAAAATGGGAAACACGTGCAAGTAGATTTTGTGAATCTTTGCTTAAGCTGAAAAATCTAAAGACTTACTTTCCTAGTAAATAAATAAAGAAATTAAAAATAAACATTTTTAATTGGAAAAAAAAAAAAACAAACAAGTTTTTGCATTAAAAGTACCTTTTACATTACCGTAACAAAGACCATAGCTATTAGCTAAACAAATGTAATGATCATTCTTTAATAATCTAAGATGGTAGATAAGATTGCTAACATAAAATTGGATTCAATATCATAGAAATGTTAGAACCGATTTGCAATCGACGGAATAAGTGAACAGTATGATTAACCTCCATGCAGCTCAACAGGATGTGCGATGGGGTCCAGGGGTCTGAGAGAAGCTTCCATTTTATAAAACATTGTGCTAGTATTAATTTTCGATATTTAGAAAACGAGTTTCAATCTTTAGATGTTGCAACACACTCTATTAAAGTCAGATAAAAAAATATTACATATAAATTCGAGTTGCAAAAATTTAGCTCACATCTGGCTCTAATTTTTTGAAATTCAGTTTTTCTCAAACACATATTCAATAATACATTTTATAAGACTCACAATTTTTATCATATATTTTATCAGCTTTTATTGAAATCTACTAAAAATTTTATTAGTAATTAAAACAAACAACGGTTTAAACAAACACGTCGATTATATTTAACTAGTATTAGATGAAAATAAAATACTTGTACTAATAAGTGAATGTTGGCCCCCCGGGGCACAGCTCAACTGGTGGATCAATCAATATTTGTCTTGCTTCCAGCGGTAGGGTGGAGGTTCGAATCCTGGTGGGAATCTGCGGCCAGATTTATTTAGTATGGAGCAATCCCTTTGAAGGAGGATCTCTTGTGCGCAGAAGTGTACAGGCGGTGGGGGGAACCTGTGATCCAGTTGAGGCATAACCCGCGAGTTACTCCTTCCAAGATTCTAGGGGCAAGGGTCTTGGGAGTCCAGGATTAATCTAGTGTAAGTTGGGATACCTGGATATAAAAAAAAAAAAAAAAAAAAGTGAATGTTATCGAATCTCTCAATCACACCATAGATATAACGGGTTTGTTTGGTCTGCTTTTCACATCATAATTATTGAAAGTTATATAATTTATAAAAGGCTTCATCTTTCAAAATAATTTATAGAGGAAATCATATTAATTAGTTTCCTTTAAAAGTTGTTTTAATCAAGTAGACAAGAAAAGGCAATTTAGTGTTTTAAAGCTTTTTTGTTTTTGTTTTTGTTTTTTTTATTACTTTTGAAAAGACATGCCAAGCCCAACAATAAAGTTGAAGTCACATTTGATCATAAGAGAACAAAAATTGGAAAGATTGATGCATGCACCTATCACATCGATTCGGCACCCACATGTCAACTAACGTCTATCCCACAAAAACACTCGACACAAGAAGATAACGTAGAAGATGACGCCCGAAATTGCAGGGCAACATTCGTTTCGACTTATTAATGACTCATAGGTTGGTTCTCATACTTCAATAGTAATTGCATAATTAGTCCTACTCATCCATCGTAGGTGACAGTCTTCATTAAATCAATCAAACGAAGCCAAGAGTGATTTGACATCATTTTAATAACACATTATTCAATAAAATAATATTATACATAAATTTAAATTTTTTTAATTTTTTAATCATACACTTCTCATCAATACACTATTCAAAAATTCATTTTTCCTCTCATAATGAGGATCAAACAAGAGCTTAAAATAGATTAAAAAATTTGAAGAACCGCGAGGAAAATAAAGAATCTATATTCCTCACTGCCTTGGTCATGGTTAAATTTATGTTGAATTAAAATATCCTTTTATTCGTAACTGAAATATCCACTCTTTATGCTGCAAATCAAAATCATTCACCTCAATTTCCTCCTCCAGGCTCCAATCGTGGAAATGTCCACTCATTTATGCTGCAAATTGGAATCAATCACCTCAATTTCCTCCAATTGTTTCTTGAGTTTCACCTACCACGAAAAACAGGTCTTATATCAAATTTGTGAATATCGCTTCAAGCCTTCAACCAAAAGAAAATTGATTTCATAAAGTTAAATGTGGGATAATCACTTATAGTGTCAAACTAGGGATCAACCTGTTAGTTTTTGAAGATTGAGGGTTAACCTGCTTTGAGAAAAATAAGTTGGATACTAATGATACGATTTTCCAAGTACAATGAGAAGCTGAACATAATAAATGCATAAAAACAATGTTTGAACATAATGCCGGCCTCCTCGTACCTTTGAACATGATCAAACACATGGGCGGACACAAGTGGGCATGGGTCACGTGGTGGACCCCCCAACTTTGGGGCCAATTTTTTTATTTTTATTTTTTTTCTCTTTATGTTTTGTCTCAATTTTTGAAGTCATTATGATATGTCAAATAAAGTCGAAATATTACATTCTTAAATACAAATAGGAATCAATCACCTCAATTTTTTCTCGATTTTCACCTTCCACGAAAAAATAGGTCTTATTTCAAATTTTTGAATATCGCTTCAACAAAAAAAAATTGATTTCATAAAGTTAAACGTGGGATAATCACTTATAGTGTCAAACTAGGGATCAACCTGTTAGTTTTTGAAGATTGAGGATTAACCTGCTTTGAGAAAAATAAGTTGGAGACTAATGATACAATTATCCAAGTATAGTGAGAAGCTGAACCTAATAAATGCATAAAAAACAATGTTTGAACCGGCCTCCTCGTACTTTTGAACATGATCAAAGACACAAGTGGGCATGGTCACGTGACCACCAAACTTTGGGGCATTTTTTTTTTCTCCCCACGTTTTTGTCACAATTTTCGAAGTCACCATGTCGAAATATTGTATTTTTAATGTCATTTCAAAGTGCTCACAACCTAATTTTCTACATTGTTAATGACGCATGAAACGGTCAACTGTAATAAATGTTACGACTTGTCAAAGTAGGTTATTCTAAACTAATATTTCGACAATTTCGATAACATGCTAATTTGAAAAAAAAATTCGACGATTGTATGCTAGCCAAATTCATAAATCGCCTATGTCATCTCGAAGTTCATTTCGAGAACTACATATCGAATTGTCTAAATAGATATCTAAAATACTTAAAAATGCGTCAAACATGCATCTCAAAAAGAGATGTATAATTAGTATTTTCTTTAAAACTTTTTAATTATTATTATTTTTGCAATACAAATTTTCATTATAATTTACATCATTTAAATGAAATTTTACATAGGATATGACATAATTTATTTTATTTTTTTGAAATTTTACATTCAAAAAAGTCATACCCATGTAAATTGTTGGAACTTGGATGCAAAATTACATGGGGTGTAGTTTTTTGGATGTAAATTTTTGAACGAAAAATTTCCCGTAACTTTTTTACAAGTTTGATTGTGCCCTCGATTCAAAATCCATGATCAAACATAGTAAGAGATTGTGTGAAACTATGTTTAGAGAGTATGGGGATTTGAACGCTATCTAGTGTCGAAAAAGGTGTCCAAAAATCCACTTCTAAGCCCGGTCAAACATAATTCATGTAAAAACCAAATGTGATTAAGCTCAAGACTGGTAAAAAAATAACTGTATAAATCAAATATCATCGTTGAAGCATTTCATGAAAGCACCCAAGTGATCATGGTATAAATCAAATATCATCGTAGAAGCATTTCTTGAAAGAACCCATGTTTTCTTCTTGAAGCCATATTGCTATATTGAAAGATCCATCACCATCATGGCTAGGGATTATGAAAGTTTTTCCATCGAAACCCATTGATCCAGGCCCCATATGGATTTCCTTGCCCCAACCGAAATCGGCGCCGTACAGCGGCAGCGCCGTCCAGCTTATTATTGCCAAATTTGGGTTTCCATAGAAATCTCCCTTCGGACGCCCATTGTTGTCGAGAGAACGGAATCGGCCCACGTCGGGTAATCCCTTGAGGAAATCGAGATACCCTCTTACAGTCTCATCCGTTACTTTTTCCACGGCGGCGCGTATTTTTTGTGCCGCTGAGCCGATGGGAGTTGACAGGAGGTTGCCGGAGTTGTCTGCGGCTTCAACGCGGATGAGGGCGTTGCCAAAGAAGTTTTTGGGCAGTGATGGCCGCAATTTGTTGCGAAAATCTGCAACGAAGTGGAGACTCGTTGGCTGTTCCGCCACATGCCGCCGTGCCTTGCTGGTGCACCGCCATATGTGAGCGGCGACGGCTTCAAATCTGCTATACCCGCGGCTGTTTCCGTTCTCCAAATTCAGATCCTCGCTTGCTTTGTTTCGGAGCTTTTCAATCTGATTTTTTTTCAGATTCAGAAACGCGACGGTGATCGGCTTCTTCCGCTGCTCCATGTTATCTTCTTCGCCGATCAGTGACGGCGGTGGGCGTAGCGCCGACGGGTCAAACTCTTCAGCCAGTAGTTTATCTGTTTCCAAAACCTTCCTATCAAGAAATGGCGGAATAATGGGCTCTGCGCCCCTTGCAATCTTTGCCCATTCATCGACAAAATGTAAAGCACTTGGCCCATCCGCCAACACATGAGACACACCCAACCCAATGCTAACGCCGCCACATTTAAACCTGTCGCAAAAGAAACCCATAACACGTTTAACAAACAAAGTAGGAAGACGGAAGAAAAACCCTTATTTATGCAGTTCATTTCTGGTATTTAAGATAAGCTAAATAGGGAGTATCAGTTCATTGATCAAAACTACAATTAGAAAAATTTCGAACCTCGTAAGTTGCACTATGACCAAGGGTATTTCATCGATCGGAGTGGTGTAATCTACTGATGGAATCAGTGCCTGGATTTCTGGGGTTGGGGTGAAATCCCCGAAATCCTCTACCGTCGCCTCCGACACAGCTTCATGAATAGGAACTCCTCTGCAATTGCAGTGAAGCTCCACCCGGCTGCCGCCTTCCCCCGACCACTTCAGCCGCCCTGCTAGTGGATAAAATAACACCAAAACCTTGCTTAATGAATCCTTCAATACGCCAATAGCATCTCCATTATCCAACTTATCATTATTTCTGTAAAAATAAATTGTGGGCGTGTGGGTTATGTCCTTAATTTGATCACAAGCATTTAAATACAAAATCTCTTCCGGAGTTGGCTCAGCAGGCTTGACGATATGAGTCGCCTTGAAGGTCACCATTTTTCCAATCTAGAAGAGAGAGAGAGAGAGGGAGAGAGAGAGGGAGAGGATTTAAAAATGGCAATAGCTAACAGAGGAAGAACGTTATATAAAGCAGAAGGTTGAATATAGCATGCAAAAGTTTGATCGACTCTAGCCGTCTACGTATTCATCAAGCCAATTGTCATTTATTTTCCTTAGACCTAACCTTTTTTTCATCGTTCTTTACAATATTATTGAATTGGAAAACCAAGGAGAATATTCAAACTATCAAAAAAATTATAATAAATTAGGATTACAATTCAAAATGTTACTCTATTAGGTCAACAGTTCAATTCTTTTAAGTTTATTACCTAGGCCATCTTCAACCAATACACTAAAATTTGAGATCAATTTTACACTATTTTAGTGCAGATTTTATATCAAGCTAAAAATAATCTCCAACTAAAAAATCAAAATTTGCATCAAATGAATAATGTTTCATTATTTTTTTTAGTTCTTAACAACTTATTTATTTAAAAATTATTTAATTATCTATTTTATCACTACATAAATAATGACGTTTAGTTAACGAAAGTATTGAATTCATTAATAAATTTAAAAATGTACTAAATAAATAATTGCGTTTAAATTTATTAATTCATTTTATTTTAATTCATTCCTTAATTATTATTGATTAAATAATTAAAATAAAATGTACATAATAATAATAATAATAATAATAATAATAATAATAATAATAATAATAATAATAATAATAATAATAATAATAAAATTTGTTGTATGAAAAAAAAACAAAAAAAAAACAAAAATGAAAAAGACATCAAGGAAGAAAATTTTGTTCCATACCCAAATGAAGGACAAAAATGTACGAATTTTGTACCATTTTGGTCCAAAGAAATAGCGTTGCACCATATTGAGTGCCCACGCTATTCATTTGTAGCAAAATAGTGCAAACAACGGTGCATGGTTAAATGAGGTTCGCACCATTTTTTGGGTGCATTTTGGCCTTTTGCACCATTTTGAGGCAAGCATTGGAGTTGTTCTTAGCCTTTATTTGAGCCTCGTTATCTAAAAATTCAATTTTTTTTTTCTCAAATTCATTTTGAATCTCACATTTTCCAAATGAAATAATTTTACGTGCAAGCTAAATTTTTTACTTACTATTTAATCACATATTCTCCAAGCACTATTACAAAACTCTTTTTTTTTTTTATTAAACAAAAATGGAGCTTACACAAAAGCTTATTCTATGTCTAGTTAGATACGAGTGACCATGGTTGGGTCAGGTTCAGGCTTTATCCTACCATCAACTGACTTTACGGGTTGGGTGAAATCGAGCCAAGTTGATTTGGATTAGTTCTTTTTTATTTAAAAAAAAAAATCAAATACCAAGACAACCCGTTTAGCAATCCGAGTCAGTAGCCCTTTTTGCAGTTTAATGTGTAAAATGTCCAGCCATGCTAGTCGATGTGGCCTAGTCCTTGGAACTCAGTTAATTACTCCATTCTAGCCAATGTGAAATTTTATTCATCTTTTCTCAACATAATGAACTGAAAAAACAAAAATAATTTGAAATTTCTCTTGACAGGGATATAGAAATTATTTACTAAATTCCAAATAAATTTGAAGTCTTCTCGTCCAACCAAAACACGAAGGGAATAATACAATTGAGTCATTTTCAAGCACAAGATGAAGCGAAGTAACACACGAAAATTCCCAGCTACCACATTCCTGCAAATCCCCTTGAGTGAGTAGGTAGAACAACTGGGGAACAAATAGCACTAAACTTCCTCGTCATTGTCGTATAATATTTTTATATTCTAAAGGTGAGAATGTGAACAATGTTAATCATCCAATGTTACTGGTGTGTTTAATAAGAAGTTTCTTCTAATAACGTGTGTGATTTTACGTCCAACGAAATCATCAAAAATCCCATCATGTTTATAAAAAGGTTGAACCCCAATCTTGAAGGTCCCCCACCGTCTCGTCCCTGGAGTATCGTGAGAGAGGTAAATCGCTGGATATACCCCAACAGGTCAGGGAACAAGAACTTGCTTATACACTGGTACCCACAAAGAGTTCAATTCCATATCTCAGGAATCGAACCCTCACACTGCGACTGTCAGCAAAATTGAGACTATCTCACTCTTGTCCTTTGTACCACTGAGCTATGTCCCGGGAGGCAATCCCATCATGCTTATAATTTATATAATTTGGCTGCGAAGACTTTAATCCATTTGTATTAATTACGTTATCAACAAATTTAAAAATATTAAAGATATATCACAATTATTTGCCTGTGCTTAGATGCTCAGTCAAAAGTCTTATTCATATTTCATGATTTTCTAACTAATTGTCGATGTTGTCGACATTAATCTAACTACTTTGGCAATATTATTATAAATGTGATGTGCCCTATAATGTGAATATTTTAGTGTTCTAGTATGGTGGATGACAACTGGAGTTTCAATAGTAAATCTATTTTCTTTTTTAATTTATTCATTAGTTACCTTTGAGTTTAGGTGGCCTGACAATCTTTTGTATATTATATTAATAGTGACCTCTTTAGCCGCCATGAAAACTGGAGGAGAGTTAGGTGAAGTTTCTAGTGCACGTGCCAGCACCGCTGTCGAAGTTGTGTCGTCGACCAGATTGGCATGAAAACATGGAAATTAAGAAATTCTTGTCCTTATAATTTTCCAGTACATTCGTTGAAAAATTTTTCACGCTAAACTTGTTGGCTGTCTCATAAGACTTTTCTCGTAATCCCAATGCAAAAAGTTAAAACGTACCTATGAAGTTATATTACTTTTCTAATAAGGTTGAAGGAAGTGCTATTGGTTTTTATGACTTTTTAACTTTTTCAAAGTGCAAATTATCCTTTGGATTTTGATGGATGTAGAGGATCATTCTTACATATCTTTTACATATTCTTCACATGAGATTGGTTCCTCGCCTCATTAAAAAATGACCCAAAAAATTCCCAATCCACATGTTTGTGTCTGTTTGATAGAGATTCTGTAAAACCTTACCTGGTAACCCAGCATAACTCTTATCCTTTTAATTTTTTTAACGTAATTTGTAACAAGCTCTTGCACACTTGGACAAATTGTTATTAGCTCGTGACTTTTTTGATGGTGGGGAGGCGATCGCAAACACTCTAACGATTAAGTCAGTCAAATTTAGTAGCATAATTGGTTTTGGGATGGTCATAAGACGTGAGCCGCATTAGTATATGACCACTGAGTGTTTACAAGATAATAGAAAACGGGAAAGAACAACCTTACTTTGAATGTGTAAAATTGTAATACTTTCAATTGACACTAACTATGAGTTTTTATAACACAAGATGAGAAATTATCACCATTGGATCAAGAGACACTCTTGATGATTGAGGTATTTCCTCCTAAGCATCGCTCTATCAATCATATGCTGATCCGCGTTTAATATTTTCTGAAAAGTGGCTACCCTAGAGCTTAGGTCTGATATCTAATATATAGATGGATAATTTGACCTTTTAGGCACTCGCTGTAGATATGTCCATCAAATCAATCGTAGGAGGATCTTGTACAAAAGATCATATTGGAAGAGGTGAGAAGGGAGGTGCTTCCCATCAGCAAGGAGATTAATTATCTCAGATTTCCGTTCTGCAGCAAGCATAACACCTAACATGAGGTATTTCAAAGTGTGGGGGTATCTTGTTATTGTAAGAACACAAACCTAAACAGGACCAAGTTGGGTCTAAGAGGGATTAAATGTGTTTTTGTTGGATACGTTGGTAATAACAAATCATATAGATTATTATATTTGAAGACCAATATGGTTATTGAATCCAGTAACGTGGAGTTATTTGAGAATTCAGTATTTTTAGATAATGAATTAATACTTTGTTTGATTGACTTTATTTTTCATGGAAAATGTTTTCCACCAAAATTCATACTTTTGAGGTGCTTAATTGACAAATTTTTCCATGAAATATATTTTTAAACTTTTGATCACGTGACCATATTTTTCTCAAAAACAAGGAAAATATTTTTTTTAGGGATAGGTGATTTTTATTTTTCAGGTAATTCACTTTCTCTTATCTATTCATTCTCTCTCATCTATCATTTAATAAAAAATGGACAAGTATAATATTTTTTAGATAGAAAACTAAATCAATTAAACACATTTAATTACTAATTTCCATACAAAGAAGTTCTAGGCAATGGAATTGTCTTGATTTTATTTTCTTTCCATGCAAATTTCATATTCGCAATTGAATGCACCCTAAGGAAAATTCATGAGGAAATTTCAAACTCTAGTGGAACATAATATGATGATGAATCGAGTGAACCTCATAGAAGCGAAAGAACTCGAATTGAAAAGTCTTTAGGATCGGGGGAAATTGACTCTCAACTTATTTCCTTTTATTTAGCAGATGGAAGTGATAAGAATGTTGTAAGAAGAATTCATTTTGTTCTGTAAATGAAAATCGATCCTGAAACTTATAGAGAGTCTATGGCTTCTCGTGATAACGTCTTTTGGAAAGAAGCAATTAAAGATGAAATTGATTCAATTACGTTAATCAATGCATTATAACTTGTTGTCTACCACTCGGATCCAAACCTATTGAATGTAAATAGGTGTTCGGGAGAAAGTATAATGTTGATGGTTCTTTTATTACCTTTAAAGCTAAACCAGTAGTTGAAGGTTGTCGACAAAATGAAGGAATAGATTATTTTGATACTTATTCATCGGTAGCTAGAATAACACAAATTAATATTTGTACTAGCGTCAAAATATGACCTGCATGTTTATTAAATGGATGTCAAGATGGCATTCTTGAATTAGGATCTCGATGAGAAGGTTTATACGTAACAACTTGAAAGGGTTTGCTCTACCCGATAATGAACATAAGGTGTGCAAGTTAGTAAAGTCATTATGTGATTTGAAGCAAGTGCCTAAGAAATGACATGCAAAATTTGACTTAACTATCATATCACTTGGTTTTAAACATGATAGTTTAGATAAATGTTTGAATTCTAAATTATGTAATATTTATTTGTCTATACGTTGATGACATGTTGAATATAAGTAATCACATGAATGGAATAGAAGAAATAAAGAGGTTTATATCTTTCACATTCAAGATGAAAAACCTTGGACAAGTGGATACGATTTTGGATATCAAATTTACTAAAACTAGTAGGGTTACCAATTAAGTAAATTACATTACATTGAGAATATGATAAATAAATTCAAGCAAAACATAAAATAATATAGTAATCCCATTGATCCAAGTTCAAAACTTATGAAGAATTATGGGAGGACAGTTGCTCAATCGGAGTACGCAAGTGTTATAGGAAGTTTAATGTATGCAGTTCAATGCACAAAACTGAACATAACATTTGCAGTTAGTAAACTTGGTAGGTTTACTAGTAATCGAGCAATGAACATTGAAGGTCGTTGGAAGAGTTCTTGGATACTTAAAGAAAACCAAGAACTTAGGTCTACAATATACTAGATTTTTGGTTATATTAGATGGATTTATAGATATTGGTTGGATATCTAATACAGGAGAAAGTAAATCTACTTTAAGTTGGGTGTTTACGCTTGGAGAAAGAGTTTTTTGTTGGAAATCAAAGAAATGGACATGTATAACATACTCAACTACGAAATACAAATTTGTAGCGTTATCAGAAATTGAGAAAGAAATTGAGTGACTTAAGGATCTACTATAGAGATACCTTTGGCATCGAAGAACATATCTTCATTTCCTATCATTCGTGATGGTCATGTCACGTTAGCAAAAGCATATGACGAAGTATACAATGTGAAGTCTAGATGTACGAGTCTAAGACATGACTACATAAGAAAATTAATCAAAAGTGGAATAATTTTCCTGAATTATGTTAAGTCAATTGAGAATTTAGCGAATCCTTTAACTAAATCTCTAAATAGAAATATAGTAACTTCTACTTCAAGTGGGATAAGGTTGAAACTCTTAAACTAAAAGGTTTACCAATGACGACAACCCTACATGTCATTGCTTAACAAGTAATTCATGAGTTCAAAGGGTAATAACAAATCATTCGATATATGGATAGTTTCAGCATTATAAATCCATGATAACCCTATTCTAATCAAATAATGTTAGTTGTTACTGAATTGAGGGGATAAGCTTTAAGCTCTCAATGAAATTTAGTAAGAATTACAAATATTTCTTAAAGTAACAAAGATACTGGAAGAACTTCACTTGGATGAACTTTGAGGTAGAGCCACTCCAGTAAAGAGTTAGAGTTTCTTTCTTAAAAGTTTTATCGAAGAGATTGAGCACAAGGCCATATTAGCGCTAGCAAGATTGATGAACTTGAGAACGTGTGATACTTTTGTGTGTTCTTATCGGTAGTGTCACATGGAATAATTGGTTTAAAGCTTCAATGCTACCTTTTTATTTCGATTTTACTTTGTTTGAATTACACTATGGTTAGATTGAAATCGAAATATATATAATTCTTATGCATGAGAATTGTATATTTTAAATATGAGATTATATTGAATATTAAACAAGCGGTGGATTGTTGGAATATTGTCCACCAATCAATAAAAAGTGCATGGAATTGGAAATGAAATTGGAGGCTATAGATGTGAACTATGTGACCGCACAGGCCATAATGGTATGCGATCGCATAGCCATATGTAGGGCCTAATGGCCCTGTCGTTAAATCAACTATGCAGTCGCAAGGATTGTCCTATGCGACCGTATAGGACAAAACTATAGTCGTTAATGGCCATTGTTTTTTAAATTCTGCTGGCTTTTTCATTTGATTTGGGCATCAATTCGTGGAGACTCATTGAGATTTATGTATTTGTGGTTAATGTTCATTATTATGTACTTGAAAAACCAATTTTGGCGATTACATTTTCATTCAACAAAAGATCAAAATTTTCTATTATATTCATCTCCTTGTGTTCTAGAGTTTTGGAAGATATCACTAGTGCTTACGTGTTACATCTTCTTCGAGGCTTGATAAATCTCGCAAACCGTTTGCCTAGATCCCTGTAAGCATCAAATTCAATCTAGAGGAGGCAAATTTTGTTTGAAGACAATGATTACGTGTTTGGGCCTTCTTTATCTTCATTTTTTGTTCTTGATTTTATTCTGTACTTCTTCTCCATTCCCCACTTTGCCAAGATATATTTTCCAACAGTAAATTCATATTTCGAATCTAGAAGAACAAGGTGA
>NC_036255.1:1919765-1927038 GCF_002742605.1 Olea europaea var. sylvestris
TGTCTCATTAGGGCAGTCAATTCAGAGGACATAGCATCACGCCATCGTGAGTCAGAGAGTGATTCAGTGACACTCGTAGGTTCCAAGAGAGGAGGAATTGGGTGCTTGGTGACTAAAAATGATTTTTTTGGCTTGTAAATATTATTCATAGACCGGGTGGTCATGTGGTGAGTGCACACTTCAGTGTGGAGGTATGACAGACTCATGCATTTCTAATTGAGAAGTTTGTTGTGTAATCAAAGGATAGTGAGAAGACTCTCTTACCTAAGGCGAGTCTGGCACAGAGTAAGACCTAATCACAAGCGATGGTGTTGATTCGGTACCCACTGTAGGAGAACCTTGAGTTTGGAGATGAGGAGTATTTAATTTTGACAAGGGTATTACACAAAGATGTAGATGTGTGTCTTGGTGTTTTTGGGTTCTAGTTCTCAAAAGGAAATGTGTCTTCATGAAATATCACATGCCGAGAATAATAGATCCGTCGAGATTTGGGCTCAACACATATGTATGTGTTTTCGAAAATGAATACCCCATAAATGTGCATGGTTGGGCTTTTGGCTCAAGTTTGTGTTTATTGTAGGGTAGAGTCAAAGGATAACACAAGCAGCCAAATTGCTTAAGCTTCATGTAATTTGGTGGTTGCTTAAACAATTTCTCGAATGGAAATTTATTTTGCAAGTTGGGAGTGGGCATTCTATTTATGAGATAGACTGCAGTTTGGAATGCATAAGGCCAATATGAAAGGGGCATATGAGCATCTGTAAGAAGGGTGAGTCCAGTTTCAACAAGATGGTGATGTTATCTTTCAGATAAGCTATTTTGTTGTGGAGTATGGGGGGCAGTAGTGTAATGACTGATGCCATGAATGGACAAATAGGATTTTAGTCCAATGTATTCTCCTCCATTGTCTGAGTAAATACTCTTTATTTTCGCATTAAATCTATTTTCCACAAGATTTCGAAATTGAGGAAAAATAGTTTGAACCCTTGATTTATGAGATATTGGATATAGCCATATGTATTTGGTATAGTGGTCAACAAAAATAATGTAATATTTTGAACCATCAACACCAATTTCATGAGACGGACCCCAAACATCAGTATAAATTAATTCCAAGGGAGCTGTGCTAGTGAGACCATGAGAATTAAATGGTTGGCGATGAGCTTTATTTTCAGAACACGCGGTACAAAGGGATGAATGACCAGTTTTATTTGTAGGAAAAGAAAAAACATTAATTAAATGATGGACAATTTTGGAGGACTAATGACCAAGTCTTTTATGCCATCCATCAGTGGTGGTACGTTTGAGAACATAGGCAATAGCATTTTTCGAGTTCTTAGGGAGGTTCTCCGGAAATGGGTACACGCCATCTTCACATTCGCCTTTGAGTAGTATCGCCCCCGTGATCCGATCCTTAACCAAAAAATGAGAAGGGTGAAATTCGAGAAAATCATTATTATTCTTTGTAAAATGATGGACGAAAATAAGATTTTTTTTAATAGTGGGAACACAAAGGGTATCATGTAAATGAAAGACACGATTAGGCGATCAAAATGATAAAGAATCGACATGGGATACAGGCAAACTTGATCCATCACCAATTACCACCTCATCAGTACCATCGTATTTAGAATGAATAGACAAATTTGAGAGATCAGCCGTCATGTTGTGGGATGCCGCTGAGTCAACAAAGCCACTTTTGATTTTTTCCGTGTGAGGAGGTTGCACAGTTGGCTGTAGACTCAACCGAATTCATCTTTGGGTAGGCCTTTGCCGTATGGCCCACTTGGTCACACAATTGGCATTTGGGCTTGTATTTGCGAAAATCCGAAGTCGAAGGGCTATTTTTGTTGTTGTTACTACAGGCTTTGATAGAAGAGAATCGATGATTCTGCTTATTTGTTCCAAAGTACCTTGGTTGTCAATAATTGTAGTTTGCAGTTGCAAGCATGTTTGAAGCCGATTGAGTCTCCAATCGACGAAGGTAACTTGCATAACCTACCAAAAGGTCATGAATTTCTTCAAACTTCAGAGAAGTTTCACGAGCACGAATCGGGGTTGCGATTTCTCCAAACTTGGAACCCAGTCCATTGAGGATATACAAGTTTAAATCATCATTCGAAACTGGATGATCAAAATTGCAAGTTCATCTGCAGTTACTTTGATAGCTTGTAGAAACTCCGTGACGGAGCGATTGCCTCGAGTGCTCAAGGTAAGGTCCTCCTTGAGTTGCATAGCACGTGTTCATGATTTTCCTGCATAAATTCGGGTAAGGGTTGTCCAGGCTTCATGGGACGTTTTGCAGGCTGCAAAGAGATGAGTGATGGTTGTGGAGGTGGAGGCTAGAATTGCATGAAGGATTAACTTGTCTTGGCGAACCCAGTGAAAGTTTGCAGCTTTGGAGGTGGTGGGATTTGCTGCATCAATGACTGGACATTTGTGAATTCCAGTGACAAAATCAATGAGGTCATAGCCAATTAACAGTGCTTCAAATTGGGCTCTCCATTGAGGGAAGGTGGCTGGGATAAGTTTTTCATTTATGGAAGTAGCAGCGTTAATGGTGATGATAAGAGAGTTAAGACTGGTTGCAGAGATGGCAGCCATTTGAGAAATTGAAGGTATGTAACTCGTTAGAGATTGTGACTCTAATACCACAAAGAGGATTTGCACTATTGCGATTTTTAGAATTTAATCCACACAAGTTTTCATTTCTGTACACGCTAATTATATACAATCCGAGAGCATGAATTAAGGAGTACAAAAAATGTAATTGAGTATTTACAGCCTAATATATTAACACAAGGAAATCTGTTGCTGAAATCAAGTTGAGCTCAAAATTAGGCAGCCTGATATAATGACAGAAGGAGATCTGTTGCTGAAATTAAGCTTTGAATGACAGAGGGAAATCTATTGCTGAAATTAAGCTTTGATCACATATGTTCAACTATGGGTAATTATATTGACACCATGATTTTTATTTCTTACACATCATTTTAGTTGTACTTAAAGTTTTTAATCTCTGCTCATCATATCACTTATATCCTTAACGATTTTTCATGTCATTCTTATTTTTAAATTTTTCATTAGTTAGCATATTTTGTATTTGATAATAAATTTACGTTCAAAATTAATTGAAATAGCATAAAACAACTTATTTTTTCATTATATTTTTAAAAAAAAAAGTAAACAGAAAGTGTGAACAAATATTTTTCCCTTATTTCAAGGTATGAAAACAAAACAGTTCAATATAAATCATTATCAAGTATGAGATATAAAAATTAATGAAAGGTTGAAGATGAGAATTCAATAAGAAAATTATTGCTACAATTAACAAAAATTGAGAAATTTATCTGCAATTATAATGTAGCGTTATAAATAAAATTTTTATTGTCAATATAATAATCCTTAACTATTTATCATTTTCGATCAAATTTATTGTCCCAACCGACAACATCGTTTTTACTATTTAGCCCTTGTTTCGTGGATACTAAAATCAAATTTTTAGAAAAGTTTAATAAAAGTTATTGAAACATGTGATTGAAAAATTATTGATCCCATGAAATATGTGTTTAAAATTAGAGAAGTGTCATGTGTACATCCTGATATACAGTTTCCTCATAATAGGGGGCCCATGATTTATTTATTTTTATTTGGCATGTGCCTTCCTATTGCGAGTAGACTATACACCCTGATTGTACAAATAACAAAATTCTTAAAATTAATTTTTAACTTTGAATTTGATAAAATTTTATATTATAATTTCTATCAACACGTGTTTTTAATAATTAATCTGCCCTTGACATGGACCACTTCTGTTGGGCTTTTCACATTTTTAATTGGGAAGAGTTCACAAATCAAGTTTTAACTATGCTAAATTCAAATTTCAGGTTACAAGTTTCATTAGTGCAAAAATTAGGTTTTAACTAATTAATTTAAAGTATTTATTAAATAATGAAAATAAAGTTCTGGTTATATTATTAATGGTCACAAATTCACAATTATAGGTCACATATTTATTTACCGGTCACATATCATCAAATTAATTGGTTACAAATTTTTTCGACGTCACAAATAAAATTTTGATAGGTCACAAATTATTTTGAAGTCACGTATCAAAAAATTTGGTCACGGATCAACAAATTATATGTCTAGGTCACGGTCGCATATTTTCAAATTTGATGGTCACATATTACATTTTTAGTCACAAATTGATAGAATTTTAAGATCACTGATTAATAGTCACCACAATACTTGGTTACAATCACTAACTCGGCCACGACAACACCACTACCACCACCAAATCATGCGCAGTTGCAGTGTTGTTCTCACCAAACCGTACATTTTTACTCACAGTAGCGATAGAGAGAAGGAAAAAGGTGGAACACCACCACCACCAAGGTGAAGTTGCAACGGTGTTTCTTGTCGGACCGATGACAGTGAACATGGAGAAGGAAGATGAGAGATTGACAACCACAGTCGCCACTTCCACGACAACCACCACCGCCTTACCGTCGCCAACCAACATCACCCAAAAATCAACAACAAATCAGATCACACAATCAACTCCACCAATATAGCCACCGCCAAGATCTGAAAATACAACCAACAAAATCTCAAACACACCAACAATACCTCAAAATCACTACCTGTAGATTGGAGCTAGAGCCGATCCCGTGTAGTTGTAGTACGCCCAAACCAGCAGCGGTGCAGCCGGTCGTGTACAGCTGCCGTCCGAGCATGATGATGCTACTGCCACTACAAGAGTCATTGCATCGGTCGTATGAAGGCCTGCTACTGCCCAAACCAGCATAACCGTCGGGGCTGGAGCCGGAGCCTCTTTTCTTCTACATGTCATCGGAGCCAGTGAAGAGAGGGAAGAGGAAGGCCGACACTGATGAAGAATGAAACCGATGGGTGACGACGATGAGATGAATCCAAATGGGTGGAGGGAGAGAGGGTAGAGAGAGAGAGAGACGAGATATGAGAATTGAGAGATGATTGAGGGTTTGTTTGGGTAGAATATATAGTACTATTTATGCATTATCAAACATTGCACCTGATTTTAGAATTGTGATTTTTAAACTCTAGTTTTGGTGTAATTTCCACTTTTTTATTTTCATCTTAGAACAAACTAAAAATTAGAGACAAATTGAAATGTACATATAAGTCCATGTTTGATTTTAATCTAAGTTGAAGTCAAACAATCAATATTAACCACATCTTTTATAGATCTCACAATTTTTTAACCATACATTTCAAAAATTTCTATCAAAATCTACCCAAAAAAATCTAATTTTGATCCCCACCAAACATCATTTAAGTTTAGTGACCAGCGAGACCCTTTATATTTTTATGTGTACATTTGAGCCACATTATTTTGTAAAATTGTATTTTGAAATAGTAGATTGATAAAAATGTGCGGTTAAAAAATGAAAAAAATTATGAATTTACATGTAATATAATTTTATTTTAAGAATGTGTAATTAAAATGATATTAAATCACTGTTTAAGAATGTACTTTTTTGAAAAAATACGGCTCAAACATGGCCCAATATCTTTTAGGCACGTTGTTACCTAGGTCTGAATTTGAACTTCATCAATATAATAACCTGCTATGGTTCTTCAATGTCATGATCATAAAATATTTTTTCGAGCCTGCCAAATCCATATTTCTTTTAAGATGTTTCGAGCAGCAGTCATCGTAAAAAATTTATTACTCAAAATTTTCTAATCAAATATAAAAATATCCGCATTATTTGCCCTCAAAAGTAAATTGAAGGCACCAATTATAGAGGAAAAAAGATGCTAAAACTTCAACAACAGACTAAAACTCGTAATATAAGCAAATTTGAGCTGTTAGGTTGCATTAAAATCTTGATTTTCACTTAATAATGTCCTGGCAAAAACTGAAATTTTTTATTTTTTCAAATTTTTTAGAAAATAAGAACTGGATTTTTCTCCTTGTGTTTATATTTTGATAATTCATGAAGATTGCTTTCTCTTGATTACTAATTGAGTTTTCTATGTATTTTGTGAAATTTTTTTGTAGATTTGCATTAGTGGAAGTCTTTCGTAGGCTTATATAAACTTTCATTTTAAAACTTTTACAAATTTTTGTGGAATTCAAAAAGTTTTTAAAGATTTCATTTGAAGTAAAATTCAACGTGGATCTACTTCAGTAATGTGAAACAATTTCCCTTTCCCTCCCCATAAAATAATAAGTTATTTTAAAAGAATAAAAATTTAAGACCTATATATATATAGTTTGTTGCATGTGCAATGCACGGGTTGGATTATTTTAAACTTGATGTTAGCATTTTTAATATTGATATGAGTTTAGTGATTAAAGAAGAAATCAATAAGTTATAAAGATAATAAAATGAGGTAAATTATTTATGAAATTAAGCTATGGATGGAATTGTTCAATAAACTAATGATTGGAAACAAGTGTTTAATAGATGATAATAGTGTTAACATAATTATGATGTTTAGGATGAAGTGTGCAACTCAAGTCTATTTTTTGATGATGAATGAAGGTTTCACATGTTATTGGTAGTAATTATACAAGTATGATTCGGTCATAGTTCACAATGTTTTTATTCGGAAGGATAAACAGGAAATTAAAATATTTACAGGAATCTCTTCATGTCAAAGTAGTAATTTATTGCTATCCGGTAGACTTTCAACTAGACTTACCTTTAGGTTCATGTACATAGGTGGAACCTGGGATTTTTTTTTTTTAGAGCTGTAGAAGAAATACATTGCATGACTACCTATTGTTACGACAAATAATATAGATGGATTTCACTCATGTTTTTCTTTCAAGATGAGGACATTGGTTTGGTCGTCGATTTCGTAGCCCGTGTGAGTCCTCTTTTTGGGTTTTGAGTCTGTTTCAATAATTACATTTGATGATTGAAACAGAGACCTTTCTGCATTCTATGGAGTGACCTCCTTAGTATATGTGGAAACTTCACTGGCTTGGCTGCACATCTTGAATTTGCCTTTCGTATCTTTATTGTCTGAACTTCTTTCATTTCAGCTAGGTTGTTCACATCACTTGTGAAAGTTGAAGGATTTATTTTAGTCATTGTAGATGAAGCATTGCTATCAGTGATTACTGTGGACGAATTGAATACGAATATGATTTTAAAGAGATATTCAGGTGGGTTGTGGGAGCTTTTCTGTCACCATTAGGTAAAAGAATAGTTCTATTTCGTTTTCGATTTTTCTGACGTTGTTGAGTTCTGTATTTTGTTCTTATGGTAGATCA
>NC_036255.1:1927138-1977066 GCF_002742605.1 Olea europaea var. sylvestris
TTTCGCGACAGTGTCGGAATGGGCTGAAATTTGGCAGGTTGATTGGAAACAAAAATTGCGCCGGGGCCAATTTCGTCATTTTTTGCGACGGTGTCGGAATGGGCCGAAATTTGGAAGGTTGATTTGAAAAAAAAAATCGCGCCGGGGGCAATTTCGTCATTTTTCGCGACGGTGTCAGAATGGGTTAAAATTTGACAGGTTGATAGGAAAAAAAAATCGCGCCGTGGGCAATTTCCTCATTTTTCCCGACGGTTGTCGAAATGGGCTGAAATTTGGCAAGCTGATTGGAAACAAAAATCGCACCGGAGGTAATTTCGTCATTTTTCGCGATGGTGTCGGAATGGGTAAAAATTTGACAGGTTGACTGGAAACAAAAATCGCGCTAGGGGCAATTTCCTCATTTTTCGCGACGGTGTCGGAATGGGCTTAAATTTGACCCGTTGATTGGAAACAAAAATTGCGCCGGGGGCAATTTCGTTGTTTTTCGTGACGGTGTCGGAATGGGCTGAAATTTGGCAGGTCGATTGGAAACAAAAATTGCGCCGGGGCCAATTCCGTCATTTTTCGCGACGGTGTCGGAATGGGCTGAAACTTGGAAGGTTGATTGGAAAAAAAATCGCGCCAAGGGTAATTTCTTCATTTTTCGCGACGCTGTTAGAATGGGCTGAAATTTGGCAGGTTGATTGGAAAAAAAACCACGCCGGGGGCAATTTCGTCATTTTTCGCGACGGTGTCGGAATGGGCTAAAATTTGACAGGTTGATCGGAAACAAAAATCGCGCCCGGGCCAATTTCGTCATTTTTAGCGACGGTGTCGAAATGGGCTTAAATTTGGCAGGCTAATCGAAAACAAAAATCCCGCCGGGGGCAATTACGTCATTTTTTGCGATGGTGTCGGAATTGGCTAAAATTTCACAGGTTGATCGGACACAAAAACCGCGCTAGGGTCAATTTCGTCATTTTTCGCGACAGTGTCGGAATGGGCTGAAATTTGGCAGGTTGATTGGAAACAAAAATTGCGCCGGGGCCAATTTCGTCATTTTTCACGACGGTGTCGGAATGGGCCGAAATTTGGAAGGTTGATTGGAAAAAAAATCGCGCCGGGGGCAATTTCGTCATTTTTCGCGACGGTTTCAGAATGGGCTAAAATTTGACAGGTTGATCTGAAACAAAAATCGCGCCGGGGCCAATTTCGTCATTTTTCGCGACGGTGTCGAAATGGGCTGAAATTTGGCAAGCTGATTGGAAACAAAAATCGCACCGGAGGCAATTTCGCCATTTTTCGCGATGGTGTCGGAATGGGCTAAAATTTGACAGGTTAATAGGAAACAAAAACGCGCTAGGGACAACTTCGCCATTTTTCGCGACGGCGTCGGAATGAACTGAAATTAGGCAGGTTGATGGGAAACAAGAATCACGCCGGGGGCAATTTCGTCATTTTTCGCGACGGTGTCGGAATGGGCTAAGATTTGATAGTTTGATCGGAAACAAAAACCGCGTCATTTTTTGCGACGGTGTCGAAATGGGCTAAAATTTGATAGATTGATCGGAAACAAATATCGCTCTGGGGGCTATTTCGTCATTTTTCCCGACGGTGTCCGAATGGGCTGAAATTTGGCAGGCTGATCGGAAACAAAAATCGCGCCGGGGGCAATTTCGTCATTTTTCGCAATGGTGTCGGAATGGGCTAAAATTTGACAGGTTAATCGGAAACAAAAATTGCGCTAGGGGCAATTTCGTCATTTTTCGCGACGGTGTCGTAATGGGCTGAAATTTGGTAGGTTGATTGGAAACAAAAATTGCGCCGGGGCCAATTTCGGCATTTTTTGCGACGGTGTCAGAATGGGCTGAAATTTGGAAGGTTGATTGGAAAAAAAAATCGCGCCGTCGGATGAGACCGAGAACCGAACGATGTCTATCAAAGAAAAGAGCGAGAGGTGCCGGGGGGGCGATTTCGTCATTTTTCGTTACGGTGTCAGAAAAGGCTAAAATTTGACAGGTTGATCGGAAACAAAAATCGCGCTAGGGGCAATTTCGTCATTTTTCGCGACGTTGTCGGAATGGGCTAAAATTTGGCAGGTTGATTGGAAACAAAAATTGCGCCGGGGCCAATTTCGTCATTTTTCGCGACGGTGTCGGAATGGGCCGAAATTTGGAAGGTTGATTTGAAAAAAAAATCGCGCCGTGGGCAATTTCGTCATTTTTCGCGACGGTGTCAGAATGGGTTAAAATTTGACAGGTTGATCGGAAACAAAAATCGCGCCGGGGGCAATTTCCTCATTTTTCCCGACGGTTGTCGAAATGGGCTGAAATTTGGCAAGCTGATTGGAAACAAAAATCGCACCGGAGGTAATTTCGTCATTTTTCGCGATGGTGTCGGAATGGGCAAAAATTTGACAGGTTGACTGGAAACAAAAATCGCGCTAGGGGCAATTTCCTCATTTTTCGCGACGTTGTCGGAATGGGCTGAAATTTGGCAGGTTGATTGGAAACAAAAATTACGCCGGGGCCAATTTCGTAATTTTTCGCGACGGTGTCGGAAAGGGATGAAATTTGGAAGGTTGATTGGAAAAAAAATCGCGCCGGGGGCAATTTCGTCATTTTTCGCGACGGTGTCAGAATGGGCTAAAATTTGACAGGTTGATCGGAAACAAAAATCGCGTCGTGGCCAATTTCGTCATTTTTCGCGACGGTGTCGAAATTGGCTGAAATTTGGCACGTTGATTGGAAACAAAAATCGCGCCGGGTGCAATTTCGTCATTTTTGGAGACGGTGTCGGAATGGGCTAAAATTTGATAGGTTGATCGGAAACAAAAATCACGCGGGGCGTAATTTCGTCATTTTTCGCAACGGTGTCGAAATGGGCTAAAAGTCGGCGGGTTGATTGGAAACAAAAATCTCGCCGGGGGCAATTTCATCATTTTTCGCGACGGTGTCGGAATGTGCTTAAATTTGACAGGTTGATCGGAAACAAAAATCGTACCAGGGGCAATTTCGTCATTTTTCGCGACGTTTTCGGAATGGGCTGAAATTTGGGAGGTTGATTGGAAACAAAAATTGCGCCGGGGCCAATTTCGTCATATTTCGCGATGGTGTCGGAATGGGCCGAAATTTGGAAGGTTGATTTGAAAAAAAAATCGCGCCGAGGGTAATTTCGTTATTTTTTGCGACGGTGTCAGAATGGGTTAAAATTTGACAGGTTGATCGAAAACAAAAATCGCGCCGGGGCCAATTTCATCATTTTTCTTGACGGTGTCTAAATGGGATGAAATTTGGCAAGCTGATTGGAAACAAAAATCGCGCTGGAGGCAATTTTGTCATTTTTCGCGATGGTGTCGGAATGGGCTAAAATTTGACAGGTTGATCGAAAACAAAAATCGCGCTAGGGGCAATTTCGTCATTTTTCGCGACGGTGTCGGAATGGGCTGAAATTTGACCCGTTGATTGGAAACAAAAATTGCGCCGGGGGCAATTTCGTTGTTTTTCATGACGGTGTCGGAATGGGCTGAAATTTGGCAGGTCGATTGGAAACAAAAATTGCGCCGGGGCCAATTCCGTCATTTTTCGCGACGGTGTCGGAATGGGCTGAAACTTGGAAGGTTGATTGGAAAAAAAATCGCGCCGAGGGTAATTTCTTCATTTTTCGGGACGCTGTCAGAATGGGCTGAAATTTGGCAGGTTGATTGGAAAAAAAACCACGCCGGGTGCAATTTCGTCATTTTTCGCGACGGTGTCGGAATGGGCTAAAATTTGACAGGTTGATCGGAAACAAAAATGGCGCCCGGGCCAATTTCGTCATTTTTCGCGACGGTGTCGAAATGGGCTTAAATTTGGCAGGCTAATCGAAAACAAAAATCCCGCCGGGGGCAATTTCGTCATTTTTCGCGATGGTGTCGGAATGGGCTAAAATTTCACAGGTTGATCGGACACAAAAATCGCGCTAGGGTCAATTTCGTCATTTTTCGCGACAGGGTCGGAATGGGCTGAAATTTGGCAGGTTGATTGGAAACAAAAATTGCGCTGGGGCCAATTTCGTCATTTTTCACGACGGTGTCGGAATGGTCTGAAATTTGGAAGGTTGATTGGAAAAAAAAATCGCGCCGGGGCCAATTTCGTCATTTTTCGCGACTGTGTCGAAATGGGCTGAAATTCGGCAAGCTGATTGGAAACAAAAATCGCACCGGAGGCAATTTCGTCATTTTTCGCGATGGTGTCGGAATGGGCTAAAATTTGACAGGTTGATAGGAAACAAAAACGCGCTAGGGACAATTTCGTCATTTTTCGCGACGGTGTCGGAATGAACTGAAATTAGGCAGGTTGATGGGAAACAAGAATCACGCCGGGGGCAATTTCGTCATTTTTCGCGACGGTGTCGGAATGGGCTATGATTTGACAGGTTGATCGGAAACAAAAATCGCACCTGGGGCAATTTCGTCATTTTTCGCGACGGTGTCAGAATGGGCTAAAATTTGATAGTTTGATCGGAAACAAAAATCGCACGGGGGGCAATTTCGTCATTTTTTGCGACGGTGTCGAAATGGGCTAAAATTTGATAGATTGATCGGAAACAAAAATCGCTCTGGGGGCTATTTCGTCATTTTTCCCGACGGTGTCCGAATGGGCTGAAATTTGGCAGGCTGATCGAAAACAAAAATCGCGCCGGGGGCAATTTCGTCATTTTTCGCGATGGTGTCGGAATGGGCTAAAATTTGACAGGTTAATCGGAAACAAAAATTGCGCTAGGGGCAATTTCGTCATTTTTCGCGACGGTGTCGTAATGGGCTGAAATTTGGCAGGTTGATTGGAAACAAAAATTGCGCCGGGGCCAATTTCGGCATTTTTTGCGATGGTGTCAGAATGGGCTGAAATTTGGAAGGTTGATTGGAAAAAAAAATCGCGACGTCGGATGAGATCGAGAACCGAACAATGTCTATCAAAGAAAAGAGCGAGAGGTACCGAGGGCGATTTCGTCATTTTTCGTTACGGTGTCAGAAAAGGCTAAAATTTGACAGGTTGATCGGAAACAAAAATCGCGCCGGGGCCAATTTCGTCATTTTTCGCGATGGTGTCGAAATGGGCAGAACTTTGGCAAGTTGTTTGGAAACAAAAATAGCGCTGGGGGCAATTTCGTCATTTTTCGCGACGGTGTCAGAATGGGCTAAAATTTGACAAGTTGATCGGAAACAAAAATCGCGCCGGGGACAATTTCATCATTTTTCGCGACGGTGTCGAAATGGGCAGAAATTTTGCAAGTTGATTGGAAACAAAAATCGCGCCTTTGAAAGGTTGATTAAAGACAAAAATCACGTCGGGGGCAATTTCGTCATTTGTCGCGCCGGTGTCGAAATGGGCTAAAATTTGACAGGTTGATCGTAAACAAAAACCACGTCAGGGGCAATTTCGTCATTTTTCTCGATGGTGTCAGAATGGGCTGAATTTTTGCAGGTTGATTGGAAACAAAAATCCCGCTAGGGAAAATTTCGTCATTTGTCGCAACGGTGTCGGAATGGGCTGAAATCTGACAGGTTGATTGGAAACAAAAATTGTGCCGGGGGCAATTTCGCCATTTTTCTCGACGGTGTCAGAATGGGCTAAAATTTGATAGGTGGATTGGAAACAAAAATCACGCCAGGGGTAATTTCGTCATTTGTCGTGACGATGTTGGCACGGGCTGAAATTTGGTAAGTTGAAACAAAAATCGCGTCAGGGGTAATTTCGTCATTTGTCCGGACGGTGTCGGAATGGGCCGAAATTTGACAGGTTGATTGGAATCAAAAATCGCGCCAGGGGCAATTTCGTCATTTGTCGCGACGGTGTCGAAATTGGTCGAAATTTGGCAGGTTCATTGGAAACAAAAATCGCGCCGAGGGCAATTACGTCATTTGTCGCGACGATCTCAGAATGGGTTGAAATTTGATAGGTTGGTCGGAAACAAAAATCGCGCAAGGGGCAATTTCGTCATTTTTTGCGATGCTGTCAGAATGGGCTAAAATTTGGCAGGTTGATTGGAAACAAAAATCGCGCCAGGGGCAATTTCGTCATTTGTCGCAACATTGTAGGAATAGGCTAAAATTTGGCAGATTGATTGGAAACAAAAATCGCGCCGAGGGCAATTTAGTCATTTGTTGCCACGGTCTCAGAATGGGCTGAAATTTAGCAGATTGATTGGAAACAAAAATTCCGGCGGTGGCAATTTAATCATTTGTCGCGACGGTGTCAGAATGGACCGAAATTTGGCAGATTGATTGGAAACAAAATCGCGCCAGGGACAATTTTGTCATTTGTCGCGACGGTGTCGGAATGGCCTGAAATTTGGCAGGTTGATTAGAAACAAAACTCGCACCAGGGGCAATTTCTTCATTTATCGCGGCGGTGTCAGAATGGGCTAAAATTTGACAGATTGATCGGAAACAAAAATCGTGCTAGGGGCAATTTCGTCATTTTTCATGACGGTGTCAGAATGGGCTGAAATTTGGCCGGTTGATTGGAAACAAAAATCACGCCAGGGACAATTTCGTCATTTGTCGTGACGGTGTCGGAATGGGCTGAAATTTGACAGGTTGATCGGAAACAAAAATTGCGCCAGGGGCAATTTCGTAATTTTTCGCGAAGGTGTCCAAATTGGCTAAAATTTGACAGGTTGATTGGAAACAAAAATCGTGCTAGGGGTAATTTCGTCATTTGTCGCGACGATGTCGGAACGGGCTGAAATTTGGCAGGTTGATTGGAAACAAAAATCACGCTAGGGGCAATTTCGTCATTTGTCGCGCCGGTGTCGAAATGGGCTAAAATTTGACAGGTTGATCGGAAACAAACACCACGCCGGGGCAATTTCGTCATTTTTTGCGACAGTGTCAGAATGGGCTGAATTTTTGCAGGTTGATTGGAAACAAAAATCCCGCTAGGGGAAATTTCGTCATTTGTCGCAACGGTGTTGGAATGGGCTGAAATTTGACAGGTTGATCGGAAACAAAAATTGTGCCGAGGGCAATTTCGCCATTTTTCGCGACGGTGTCAGAATGGGCTAAAATTTGATAGGTCGATTGGAAACAAAAATTGCGCCAGGGGTAATTTCGTCATTTGTCGTGACGATGCCGGAACGGGCTGAAATTTGGTAAGTTGAAACAAAAATCGCGCCAGGGGTAATTTCGTCATTTGTCGCACGGTGTCGGAATGGGCCAAAATTTGACAGGTTGATTGGAAACAAAAATCGTGCCAGGGGCAATTTCGTCATTTGTCGCGACGGTGTCGAAATTGGTCGAAATTTGGCAGGTTGATTGGAAACAAAAATCGCACCCGGGAAAATTTCGTCATTTGTCACGACGGTCTCAGAATGGGCTGAAATTTGATAGGTTGATCGGAAACAAAAATCGCGCCAGGGGAAATTTCGTCATTTGTCGTGATGGTTTCGGAATGGGCTGAAGTTTGGCAGGTTGATTGGAAACAAAAATCGCGCCAGGTGCAATTTCGTCATTTATCGCGACGGTGTCAGAATGGCCTGAAATTTGGCAGGTTGATTAGAAACAAAACTCGCGCCAGGGGCAATTTCGTCATTTATCGCAGCGGTGTCGAAATGGGCTAAAATTTGTCAGATTGATCGGAAACAAAAATCGTGCTAGGGGCAATTTCGTCATTTTTCGTGACGGTGTCAGAATGGGCTGAAATTTGGCCGGTTGATTGGAAACAAAAATCATGTCAGGGATAATTTCGTCATTTGTCGCGACGATGTCGGAATGGGCTGAAATTTGACAGGTTGATCGGAAAGAAAAATTGCGTCGGGGGCAATTTCGTCATTTTTTGCGATGGTGTCCGAATTGGCTAAAATTTGACAGGTTGATTGGAAAAGAAAATCGTGCTAGGGGTAATTTCGTCATTTATCGCGACGATGTCGAAACGGGCTGAAATTTGGCGGGTTGATTGGAAACAAAAATCACGCTAGGGGCAATTTCGTTATTTGTCGTGACGCTGTCGGAATTGGCCAAAATTTGGCAGGGTGATTGGAAACAAAAATCGCGCGCGGGAGAAATTTCATCATTTGTCGCGATGGTGTCGGAGTGGGCCGACATTTGGCAGGTTCATTGGAAACAAAAATCGTACCAGGGTCAATTTCGTCATTTGTCGCGACGGTGTCGAAATTGGCCGAAATTTGGCAGGTTGATTGGAAACAAAAATCGCGCGGGGGGTAATTTTGTCATTTGTCGTGACTGTCTTGGAATGGGCGAAAATATGGCAGATTAATTGGAAACCAAAATTGCGTCGGGGGGAATTTTATCATTTGTCGCGATTGTGTCGGAATGGTCTAAAATTTGACAGGTTGATCGGAAACAAAGACCATGACGTGGGCAAGTTTGTCATTTTCACGATGGTGTCGGAATGGGCTAAAATTTGGTAGGTGGATTGGAAACAAAAATCGCGCAAGGTGCAATTTCGTCATTTGTCGCGACGTTGTCGAAATTGGCCGAAATTTGGCAAGTTGATTGGAAACCAAAATCGTGCTGAGGGCAATTTAGTCATTTGTCACGATGGTCTTGGAATGGGCTGAAATTTGGTAGATTGATTGGAAACAAAAATTCCGTCGGTGGCAATTTAATCATTTGTCGCGACAGTGTCGGAATGGGCTGAAATTTGACAGATTGATTGGAAACAAAAATCGTGCCAGGGGCAATTTCGTCATTTGTCGTGATGGTGTCAGAATGGTCTGAAGTATGGCAGGTGGATTGGAAACAAAAGTCATGCCAGGGGCAATTCCGTCATTTGTCGGGATGGTGCGTTATTAGCTGAAATTTGGCAGGTTGATTCGAAACAAAAATCGTGCCAGGGGCAATTTTGTCATTTGTTGCGACGATGTCGCAATGGGCTAAAATTTGAAAGGTTGATTAAGGACAAAAATCGCGCCGGGGGCGATTTTGTCATTTGTCGTGACGGTGTCGAAATGGGTTAAAATTTGACAGGTTGGTCGGAAAAAAAAAACCACGCCAGGGGCAATTTTGTCATTTGTCACGACGACGTCGAAATGGGCCAAAATTGCACAGGTTGATCGGAAAAAAACCGCACCGGGGTAATTTCGGCATTTTTCGCGACGGTGTAAGAATTGGTTAAAATTTGGTGGGTTGATCGGAAAAAAAATCGCGCCAGGGGAAATTTCGTCATTTGTCGCGACGGTGTCGGAATGAGCTGAAAATTGGCAGGTTGATTGGAGACAAAAATCGCGCCAGGTGCAATTTCGTCGTTTGTCGCGACGGTGTTGGAATGGGTTGAAATTTGGCAGCTTGATTGGAAACAAAAGTCGTGCCAGGGGCAATTTCGTCATTTGTCACGATGGTGTCGGTATTAGCTAAAATTTGGCAGGTCGATTCGAAACAAAAACCGCGCCAGGGGCAGTTTCGTCATTTATCGCGATGGTGTTCCAATGGGCTAAAATTTGAAAGGTTGAATAAGGACAAAAATCGCGCTGGGACAATTTTGTCATTTGTCGCGACGGTGTCGGAACGGGCTAAAATTTGACAGGTTGATCGGAAACAAAAGCCACGCCAGGGGCAATTTCGTCATTTTTCGCGCTGGTGTAAGATTGGGTTGAAATTTGGCAAGTTGATTGGGAACGAAAATCGTGTCACGGGCAATTTTGTCATTTGTCGCGATGGTGTCGAAATGGGCTGAAAATTGACAGGTTGATCGGAAACAAAAATCGGACCAGGGGCAGTTTCGTCATTTGTCGCGACGTTGTTGGAATGGGGCGAAATTTGGCAGGTTCATTGGAAACAAATATAGGGTCGAGGGCAATTTGGTAATTTATCGCGACGGTCTCGAAATGGGCTGAAATTTGGCAGATTGATTGGAAATGAAAATTCTGCCGGTGGCAATTTAATCATTTGTCGCGACGGTGCCGGAATGGGTCGAAATTTGGTAGATTGATTGAAAACAAAAATCGCGCCAGGGGCAATTTCGTCATTTGTCGCGATGGTGTTGGAATGGGCTAAAGTTTGGCAGGTTGATTGGAAACAAAAATCGTGTGGGGCAATTTTGTCATTTGTCGCGAAGGTGTCGGAATGGGCTGAAATTTGGCAGGTTGATTGGAAACCAAAGGTCGTGTTAGGGGCAATTTCGTCATTTGTCGCAATGGTGCCGGTATTAACTGAAATTTCCTAGGTTGATTCGAAACAAAAACCGCGCAAGGGGCGATTTTGTCATTTGCCGCGACGGTGTCCCAATGGGCTTAAATTTGAAAGGTTGATTAAAGACAGAAATCGCGTCGGGGGCAATTTCGTCATTTGTCGCGCCGGTGTCGAAATGGGCTAAAATTTGACAGGTTGATCGGAAACAAAAACACAGTCAGGGGCAATTTCGTCATTTTTCGCGACGGTGTCAGAATGGGCTGAATTTTTGCAGGTTGATTGGAAACAAAAATCCCGCTAGGGGAAATTTCGTCATTTGTCGCAACGGTGTCGGAGTGGGCTGAAATTTGACAGGTTGATCGGAAACAAAAATTGTACCAAGGGCAATTTCGCCATTTTTCGTGACGGTGTCAGAATGGGCTAAAATTTGATAGGTTGATTGGAAACAAAAATTGCGCCAGGGGTAATTTCGTCATTTGTCGTGACGATGCCGGAACGGGCTGAAATTTGGTAAGTTGAAACAAAAATCGCGCCAGGGGTAATTTCCTCATTTGTCGCACGGTGTCGGAATGGGCCAAAATTTGACAGGTTGATTGGAAACAAAAATCGTGCCAGGGGCAATTTCGTCATTTGTCGCGACGGTGTCGAAATTGGTCGAAATTTGGCAGGTTGATTGGAAACAAAAATCGCGCCCGGGGTAATTTCGTCATTTGTCGCGACGGTCTCAGAATGGGATGAAATTTGATAGGTTGATCGGAAACAAAAATCGCGCAAGGGGTAATTTCGTCATTTTTTGCGATGGTGTCAGAATGGGCTAAAATTTGGTAGGTTGATTGGAAACAAAAATCGCGCCAGGGGCAATTTCGTCATTTGTCACGACATTGTAGGAATAGGCTGAAATTTGGCAGGTTGATTGGAAACAAAAATCGCGCCGAGGGCAATTTAGTCATTTGTCGCGACGGTCTCGGAATGGGTTGAAATTTGGCAGATTGATTGGAAACAAAAATTCCGGTGGTGGCAATTTAATCATTTGTCGCGACGGTGTCGGAATGGGCCAAAATTTGGCAGATTGATTGGAAACAAAAATCGCGCCAGGGGAAATTTCGTCATTTGTCGTGATGGTTTCAGAATGGGCTGAAGTTTGGCAGGTTGATTGGAAACAAAAGTCGCGCCAGGTGCAATTTCGTCATTTATCGCGACGGTGTCGGAATGGACTGAAATATGGCAGCTTGATCGGAAACAAAATCGCGTCAGGAACAATTTCGTCATTTGTCGCGACGGTGTCGGTATTAGCTAAAATTTGCCAGGTTGATTCAAAACTAAAACCGCGCCAGGGGCAGTTTTGTCATTTGTCGCGACGGTGTCCCAATGGGCTAAAATTTGAAAGGTTGATGAAGGACAAAAATCGCGCTGTGGCAATTTCGTCATTTGTCGCGACGGTGTCGGAATGGGCCAAAATTTGACAGGTTGATCGGAAACAAAAGCCACGCCAGGAGCTGTTTTGTCATTTGTCGCGACGATGTTCCAATGGGCTAAAATTTGAAAGGTTGAATAAGGACAAAAATCGCTCTGGGGCAATTTTGTCATTTGTCGCGACGGTGTCAGAATGGGCTAAAATTTGACAGGTTGATCGGAAACAAAATCCACGTCAGAGGCAATTTCGTCATTTTTCGCGACGGTGTCAGAATGGACTGATATTTGGCAGGTTGATTGGAAACAAAAATCACCGTCAGGGGCAATTTCGTCATTTGTCACGACGGTGTCGGAATGGGTTGAAATTTGGCAGGTTGATCGAAAACAAAAATCGCGTCGGGGGCCATTTTGTCATTTGTCGTGACGGTGTCGAAATGGGGTAAAATTTGGCGGGTTGATCGGAAACGAAAATCACGTCGGGTTCAATTTCGTCATTTTCCGCGACGATGTCAGAATGGCCTGGAATTTGGCAGGTTGATTAGAAACAAAACTCGCGCCAGGGGCAATTTCGTCCTTTATCGCAGCGGTGTCAAAATGGGCTAAAATTTGACAGATTGATCGGAAACAAAAATCATGCTTGGGGCAATTTCGTCATTTTTCGTGACGGTGTCAGAATGGGCTGAAATTTGGCCGGTTGATTGGAAACAAAAATCACCCCAGGGATACTTTCATCATTTGTCGCGACGATGTCGGAATGGGCTGAAATTTGACAGGTTGATCGGAAACAAAAATTTCGCCGAGGGCAATTTCGTCATTTTTCGCGATGGTGTCCGAATTGGCTAAATTTTGACAGGTTGATTGGAAACAAAAATCGTGCTAGGGGTAATTTCGTCATTTGTCGCGACGATATCGAAACGGGCTGAAATTTGATGGGTTGATTGGAAACAAAAATCACGCTAGGGGCAATTTCGTTATTTGTCGCGACGCTGTCGGAATTGGCCAAAATTTGGCAGGGTGATTGGAAATAAAAATCGCGTCGGGGGCAATTTCGTCATTTTTCGCGATGGTGTCAGTGTGGGCCGAAATTTGGCAGGTTGATTGGAAACAAAAATCGAACTAGGGGCAATTTCGTCATTTGTCGCGACAGTGTCGAAATTGGCCGAAATTTGCAGGTTGATTGGAAACAAAAATCGCGCGGGGGGTAATTTTGTCATTTGTCGTGACGGTCTTGGAATGGGCGAAATATGGCAGATTAATTGGAAACCAAAATTACGTCTGGGGAATTTTATCATTTGTCTCGATGGTGTCGGAATTGTCTAAAATTTGACAGGTTGATCGGAAACAAAAACCATGACACGGGCAAGTTTGTCATTTTTCACGACGGTGTCAGAATGGGCTGAAATTTGGCAGGTTAATTGGAAACAAAAATTGCGCCAGGGGCAATTTCGTCATTTGTCGCGACGGTGTCGGAATGGGCTAAAATTTGACTAGTTGATCGGAAATAAAAAACGCGCCAGAGGCAATTTCGTCATTTTTCGCGATGCGACGATGTAAGAATGGGTTGAAATTTGGCAGGTTGATTGGAAACAAAAATCGTGCCAGGGGCAATTTCGTCATTTGTCGCGACGGTGTCGGAATGATTCGAAATTTGGCAGGTTGATTGGAAACAAAAATCGCGCCAGGGGCAATTTCGTCAATTGTCGCGATGGTGTCGAAATGGGCTGAAATTTGGCTGGTTGATTGGAAACAAAAGTCGCGCCAGGAGCAATTTCGTCATTTCTCGGGATGGGGTCGGTATTGGCTGAAATTTGGCAGGTTGATTCGAAAGAAAAATCGCGCCAGGGGCAATTATGTCATTTGTCGCGATGTTGTCCCAATGGGCTAAAATTTGGCAGGTGGATTGGAAACAAAAATCGCGCAAGGGGCAATTTCGTCATTTGTCGCGACGTTGTCGGAATGGGCCGAAATTTGGCAAGTTGATTGGAAACCAAAATCGTGCCGAGGGCAATTTAGTTATTTGTCACGGCGGTCTCGAAATGGGCTGAAATTTAGCAGATTGATTAGAAACAAAAATTCCACCGGTGGCAATTTAATCATTTGTCGCGACAGTGTCGGAATGGGCTGAAATTTGGCAGATTGATCGGAAACAAAAATCGTGCCAGGGGCAATTTCGTCATTTGTCGCGATGGTGTCGGAATGGTCTGAAGTATGGCAGGTGGATTGGAAACAAAAGTCATGCCAGGGGCAATTTCGTCATTTGTCGGGATGGTGCGTTATTAGCTGAAATTTGGCAGGTTGATTCGAAACAAAAACCGTGCCAGGGGCAATTTTGTCATTTGTTGCGACGATGTCACAATGGGCTAAAATTTGAAAGGTTGATTAAGGACAAAAATCGCCCTGGGGGCAATTTTGTCATTTGTCGTGATGGTGTCGAAATGGGTTAAAATTTGACAGGTTGATCGGAAACAAAAACCACGCCAGGGGCAATTTTGTCATTTGTCGCGACGGTGTCAAAATGGGCCAAAATTTCACAGGTTGATCGGAAAAAAAACCGCACCGGGGTAATTTCGGCATTTTTTGCGACGGTGTAAGAATTGGTTGAAATTTGGTGGGTTGATCGGAAACAAAATCGTGCCGGGGGCAATTTCGTCATTTGTCGCGACGGTGTCGGAATGAGCTGAAAATTGGCAGGTTGATTGGAAACAAAAATCGCGCCAGGTGCAATTTCGTCATTTGTCGCAATGGTGTCGGAATGGGTTGAAATTTGGCAGCTTGATTGGAAACAAAAGTCGTGCCGGGGCAATTTCGTCATTTGTCACGATGGTGTCGGTATTAGCTAAAATTTGGCAAGTTGATTCGAAACAAAAACCGCGCTAGGAGCTGTTTTGTCATTTGTCGCGACGGTGTTCCAATGGGCTAAAATTTGAAAGGTTGAATAAGGACAAAAATCGCGCTGGGGCAATTTTGTCATTTGTCGCGACGGTGTCGGAATGGGCTAAAATTTGACAGGTTGATTGGAAGCAAAAGCCACGCCAGGGGCGATTTCGTCATTTTTCGCGACGGTGTAAGATTGGGTTGAAATTTGGCAAGTTGATTGGAAACGAAAATCGCGCCACAGGCAATTTTGTCATTTGTCGCGATGGTGTCGAAATGGGCTGAAAATTGACAGGTTGATTGAAAACAAAAATCGGACCAGGGGCAGTTTCGTCATTTGTCGCGACGTTGTTGGAATGGGGCGAAATTTGGCAGGTTGATTGGAAACAAATATAGGGTCGAGGGCAATTTGGTCATTTGTCGTGACGGTCTCGAAATGGGCTGAAATTTGGCAGATTGATTGGAAACAAAAATTCTGCCGGTAGCAATTTAATCATTTGTCGCGAAGGTGTCGGAATGGGTCGAAATTTGGCAGATTGATTGAAAACAAAAATCGCGCCAGGGGCAATTTCGTCATTTGTCGCGATGGTGTTGGAATGGGCTAAAGTTTGGCAGGTTGATTGGAAACAAAAATCGCATGTGGGGCAACTTTGTCGTTTGTCGCGACGGAGTCGAAATGGGCTAAAATTTGGCAGGTTGATTGGAAACCAAAGGTCGTGTTAGGGGCAATTTCGTCATTTGTCGCAATGGTGTTGGTATTAGCTGAAATTTGCCAGGTTGATTCGAAACAAAAATCGCGCAAGGGGCGATTTTGTCATTTGCGCGACGGTGTCCCAATGGGCTTAAATTTGAAAGGTTGATTAAAGACAAAAATCGCGTAGGGGGTAATTTCGTCATTTGTCGCGCCGGTGCCGAAATGGGCTAAAATTTGACAGGTTGATCGAAAACAAAAACACCGCCAGGGGCAATTTCGTCATTTTTCGCGGCGGTGTCAGAATGGGCTGAATTTTTGCAGGTTGATTGGAAACAAAAATCCCGCTAGGGGAAATTTCGTTATTTGTCGTAACGGTGTCGGAATGGGCTGAAATTTGACAGGTTGACCGGAAACAAAAATTGTGCCGGGGGCAATTTCGCCATTTTTCGCGACAGTGTCAGAATGGGCTAAAATTTGATAGGTCGATTGGAAACAAAAATTGCGCCAGGGGTAATTTCGTCATTTGTCATGACGATGTCGGAACGGGCTGAAATTTGGTAAGTTGAAACAAAAATCGCGCCAGGGGTAATTTCGTCATTTGTCGCACGGCGTCGGAATGGGCCAAAATTTGACAGGTTGATTGGAAACAAAAATCGTGCCAGGGGCAATTTCGTCATTTGTCGCGACGGTGTCGAAATTGGCCGAAATTTGGTAGGTTGATTGGAAACAAAAATCGTGCTCGGGGCAATTTCGTCATTTGTCGCGACGGTCTCAGAATGGGCTGAAATTTGATAGGTTGATCGGAAACAAAAATCGCGCAAGGGGAAATTTCGTCATTTTTTGCGATGGTGTCAGAATGGGCTAAAATTTAGCAGGTTGATTGGAAACAAAAATCGCGCCAGGGGCAATTTCGTCATTTGTCACGACATTGTAGGAATAGGCTGAAATTTGGCAGGTTGATTGGAAACAAAAATCGCGCCGAGGGCAATTTAGTCATTTGTCGCGACGGTGTCGGAATGGGCTGAAATTTGACAGATTGATTGGAAACAAAAATTCCGGTGGTGGCAATTTAATCATTTGTCGCGACGGTGTCGGAATGGGCCAAAATTTGGCAGATTGATTGGAAACAAAAATCGCGCCAGGGGAAATTTTGTCATTTGTCGTGATGGTTTCGGAATGGGCTGAAGTTTGGCAGGTTGATTGGAAACAAAAATCACGCCAGGTGCAATTCGTCATTTATCGCGACAGTGTCAGAATGGACTGAAATATGGCAGCTTGATTGGAAACAAAAGTCGTGCCTGCGGCAATTTCGTCATTTGTCACGATGGTGTGGTATTAGCTAAAATTTGGCAGGTTGATTCAAAACAAAAACCACGCCAGGGGCAGTTTTGTTATTTGTCGCGACGGTGTCCCAATGGGCTAAAATTTGAAAGGTTGATGAAGGAAAAAAATCGCGCTGGGGCAATTTCGTCGTTTGTCGCGACGGTGTTGGAATGGGACAAAATTTGACAGGTTGCTCGAAAACAAAAGCCACGCCAAGGGCAATTTCGTCCATTTTAGCGACAGTGTAAGATTGTGTTGAAATTTGGCAGGTTGATTGGAAACAAAAATCGCGCCAGGGGCAATTTTGTCATTTGTCGCGATGGTGTCGAAATGGGCTGAAAATTGGCAGGTTGATCGAAAACAAAAATCGCGTCGGGGGCCATTTTGTCATTTGTCGCGACGGTGTCAGAATGGGGTAAAATTTGGTAGGTTGATCGGAAACCAAAATCACGTCGGGGGCAATTTCGTCATTTTCGCGACGGTGTCAGAATGGCCTGAAATTTGGCAGGTTGATTAGAAACAAAGCTTGCGCCAGGGGCAATTTCGTCATTTATCGCAGCGGTGTCGAAATGGGCTAAAATTTGACAGATTGATCGGAAACAAAAATCGTGCTAGGGGCAATTTCGTCATTTTTCGTGACGGTGTCAGAATGGGCTGAAATTTGGCCGGTTGACTGGTAACAAAAATCACGCCAGGGATAATTTCGTCATTTGTCGAGACAATGTCGGAATGGGCTGAAATTTGACAGGTTGATCGGAAACAAAAATTGCGCCGGGGGCAATTTCATCATTTTTCGCGATGGTGTCCGAATTGGCTAAAATTTGACAGGTTGATTGGAAACAAAAATCGTGCTAGGGGTAATTTCGTCATTTGTCGCGACGATGTCGAAACGGGCAGAAATTTGGCAGGTTGATTGGAAACAAAAATCAAGCTAGGGGCAATTTCGTTATTTGTCGTGACGCTGTCGGAATTGGCCAAAATTTGGCAGGGTGATTGGAAACAAAAATCGCGCCGGGGGCAATTTCGTCATTTGCCACGATGGTGTCAGAGTGGGCTAAAATTTGGCAGGTTGATTGGAAACAAAAATCGCACCAGGGGCAATTTCGTCATTTGTCGCGACGGTGTCGAAATTGGCCGAAATTTGGCAGGTTGATTGGAAACAAAAATCGCGCGGAGGGTAATTTTGTCATTTGTCGTGACGGCCTTGGAATGGGCAAAAATATGGCAGATTAATTGGAAACCAAAATTGCGTCGGGGGGAATTTTATCATTTGTCGCGATGGTGTCGGAGTGGGCTAAAATTTGACTGATTGATCGGAAACAAAAATCGCGCGGAGGGGAATTTTGTCATTTGTCGCGACGGTGTCGGAATCGGCTAAAATTTGACTGATTGATCGGAAACAAAAACCATGACACGGGCAAGTTTGTCATTTTTCACGACGGTGTCAGAATGGGCTGAAATTTGGCAGGTTAATTGGAAACAAAAATTGCGCCGGGGGCAATTTCGTCATTTGTCGTGACGGTGTCGGAATGGGCTAAAATTTGACTGGTTGATCGAAAACAAAAACCGCGCTAGAGGCAATTTCGTCATTTTTCGCGACGATGTGAGAATGGGTTGAAATTTGGCAGGTTGATTGGAAACAAAAATCGCGCCAGGGGCAATTTCGTCATTTGTCGCGACGGTGTCGGAATGATCTGAAATTTGGCAGGTTGATTGGAAACAAAAATCGCGCCAGGGGCAATTTCGTCAATTGTCGCGATGTTGTCGAAATGGGCTGAAATTTGGCTGGTTGATTGGAAACAAAAGTTGCGCCGGGGGCAATTTCGTCATTTCTCGCGATGGGGTCAGTATTTGCTGAAATTTGGCAGGTTGATTCGAAAGAAAAATCGCGCCAGGGGCAATTATGTCATTTGTCGCGATGTTGTCCCAATGGGCTAAAATTTGGCTGGTGGATTGGAAACAAAAGTCGCGCAAGGGGCAATTTCGTCATTTGTCGCGACGTTGTCGGAATGGGCCGAAATTTGGCAAGTTGATTGGAAACCAAAATCGTGCCGAGGGCAATTTAGTCATTTGTCACGATGGTCTCGGAATGGGCTGAAATTTGGCAGATTGATTTGAAACAAAAATTTCGCCGGTGGCAATTTAATCATTTGTCACGACAATGTCGGAATGGGCCGAAATTTGGCAGATTGATTGGAAACAAAAATTGTGCCAGGGGCAATTTCGTCATTTGTCGCGATGGTGTCGGAATGGTTTGAAGTATGGCAGGTGGATTGGAAACAAAAGTCATGCCAGGGGCAATTTCGTCATTTGTCGGGATGGTGCATTATTAGCTGAAATTTGGCAGGTTGATTCGAAACAAAAACCGTGCCAGGGGCAATTTTGTCATTTGTTGCGATGTTGACGCAATGGGCTAAAAATTGAAAGGTTGATTTAAGGACAAAAATCGCGCCGGGGACGATTTTGTCATTTGTCGTGATGGTGTCGAAATGGGTTAAAATTTGACATGTTGATCGGAAAGAAAAACCACGCCAGGGGCAATTTCGTCATTTGTCGCGACGGTGTCGAAATGGGCCAAAATTTCACAAGTTGATCGGAAAAAGAACGGCACCGGGGTAATTTCGGCATTTTTCGCGATGGTGTAAGAATTGGTTGAAATTTGGTGGGTTGATCAGAAACAAAATCGCGCCAGGGGCAATTTCGTCATTTGTCGCGACGGTGTCGGAATGAGCTGAAAATTGGCAGGTTGATTGGAAACAAAAATCGCGCCAGGTGCAATTTCGTCATTTGTCGTGATGGTGTCGGGATGGGTTGAAATTTGCCAGCTTGATTGGAAACAAAAGTCGTGCCAGGGGCAATTTCGTCATTTGTCGCATGGTGTCGGTATTAGCTAAAAATTGGCAAGTTGATTCGAAAAAAAAACCACGCCAGGAGCTGTTTTGTCATTTGTCGCGACGGTGTTCCAATGGGCTAAAATTTGAAAGGTTGAATAAGGACAAAAATCGCGCTGGGGCTATTTTATCATTTGTCGCGACGGTGTCAGAATGGGCTAAAATTTGATAGGTTGATCGGAAACAAAATTCGCGTCAGAGGCAATTTCGTCATTTTTTGCGACGGTGTCAGAATGGACTGAAATTTGGCAGGTTCATTGGAAACAGAAATCACCGCCAGGGGCAATTTCGTCATTTGTCGCGACGGTGTCGGAATGGGCTGAAATTTGGCAGGTTGATCGAAAACAAAAATCGCGTCAGGGGCCATTTTGTCTTTTGTCGCGATGGTGTCGGAATGGGATAAAATTTGGCAGGTTGATCGGAAACCAAAATCACGTCGGGGGCAATTTCGTCATTTTCCGCGACGGTGTCAGAATGGCCTGAAATTTGGCAGGTTGATTAGAAACAAAGCTTGCGCCAGGGGCAATTTCGTCATTTATCGCAGCGGTGTCGAAATGGGCTAAAATTTGACAGATTGATCGGAAACAAAAATCGTGCTAGGGGCAATTTCGTCATTTTTCGTGACGGTGTCAGAATGGGCTGAAATTTGGCCGGTTGATTGGTAACAAAAATCACGCCAGGGATAATTTCGTCATTTGTCGAGACGATGTAGGAATGGGCTGAAATTTGACATGTTGATCGGAAACAAAAATTGCGCCGGGGGCAATTTCGTCATTTTTCGCGATGGTGTCCGAATTGGCTAAAATTTGACAGGTTAATTGGAAACAAAAATTGTGCTAGGGGTAATTTCGTCATTTGTCGTGACGATGTCGAAACGGGCTGAAATTTGGCTGGTTGATCGGAAACAAAAATCAAGCTAGGGGCAATTTCGTTATTTGTCGCGACGCTGTCGGAATTGGCCAAAATTTGGCAGGGTGATTGGAAACAAAAATCGCGCCGGGGGCAATTTCGTCATTTGCCACGATGGTGTCAGAGTGGGCTAAAATTTGGCAGGTTGATTGGAAACAAAAATCGCACCAGGGGCAATTTCGTCATTTGTCGTGACGGTGTCGAAATTGGTCGAAATTTGGCAGGTTGATTGGAAACAAAAATCGCGCTGGGGGTAATTTTGTCATTTGTCGTGACGGCCTTGGAATGGGCAAAAATATGGTAGATTAATTGGAAACCAAAATTGCGTCGGGGGGAATTTTATCATTTGTCGCGATGGTGTCGGAATGGTCTAAAATTTGACAGGTTGATCGGAAACAAAAACCATGACACGGGCAAGTTTGTCATTTTTCACGACGGTGTCAGAATGGGCTGAAATTTGGCAGGTTAATTGGAAACAAAAATTGCGCCGGGGGCAATTTCGTCATTTGTCGCGACGGTGTCGGAATGATCTGAAATTTGGCAGGTTGAGTGGAAACAAAAATCGCGCCAGGGGCAATTTCGTCATTTGTCGCGACGGTGTCGGAATGGGCTAAAATTTGACTGGTTGATCGAAAACAAAAATCGCGCCAGAGGCAATTTCGTCATTTTTCGCGACGATGTGAGAATGGGTCGAAATTTGGCAGGTTGATTGGAAACAAAAATCGCGCCAGGGGCAATTTCGTCATTTGTCGCGACGGTGTCGGAATGATCTGAAATTTGGCAGGTTGAGTGGAAACAAAAATCGCGCCAGGGGTAATTTCGTCAATTGTCGCGATGTTGTCGAAATGGGCTGAAATTTGGCTGGTTGATTGGAAACAAAAGTCGCGCCGGGGGCAATTTCGTCATTTCTCGCGATGGGGTCGGTATTTGCTGAAATTTGGCAGGTTGATTCGAAAGAAAAATCGCGCCAGGGGCAATTATGTCATTTGTCGCGATGTTGTCCCAATGGGCTAAAATTTGGCTGGTGGATTGGAAACAAAAGTCGCGCAAGGGGCAATTTCGTCATTTGTCACGACGTTGTCGGAATGGGCCGAAATTTGGCAAGTTGATTGGAAACCAAAATCGTGCCGAGGGCTTTTTAGTCATTTGTCACGATGGTCTCGGAATGGGCTGAAATTTGGCAGATTGATTGGAAACAAAAATTTCGCCGGTGGCAATTTAATCATTTGTCACGACAGTGTCGGAATGGGCTGAAATTTGGCAGATTGATTGGAAACAAAAATTGTGCCAGGGGCAATTTCGTCATTTGTCGCGATGGTGTCGGAATGGTCTGAAGTATGGCAGGTGGATTGGAAACAAAAGTCATGCCAGGGGTAATTTCGTCATTTGTCGGGATGGTGCATTATTAGCTGAATTTGGCAGGTTGATTCGAAACATAAACCGTGCCAGGGGCAATTTTGTCATTTGTTGCGATGTTGACGCAATGGGCTAAAAATTGAAAGGTTGATTAAGGACAAAAATCGCGCCGGGGACGATTTTGTCATTTGTCGTGATGGTGTCGAAATGGGTTAAAATTTGATATGTTGATCGGAAAGAAAAACCACGCCAGGGGCAATTTCGTCATTTGTCACGACGGTGTCGAAATGGGCCAAAATTTCACAAGTTGATCGGAAAAAGAACCGCACCGGGGTAATTTCGGCATTTTTCGCGATGGTGTAAGAATTGGTTGAAATTTGGTGGGTTGATCGGAAACAAAATCGCGCCAGGGGCAAATTCGTCATTTGTCGCGACGGTGTCGGAATGAGCTGAAAATTGGCAGGTTGATTGGAAACAAAAATCGCGCCAGGTGCAATTTCGTCATTTGTCGTGATGGTGTCGGGATGGGTTGAAATTTGCCAGCTTGATTGGAAACAAAAGTCGTGCCAGGGGTAATTTCGTCATTTGTCGCATGGTGTCGGTATTAGCTAAAATTTGGCAAGTTGATTCGAAAAAAAACCACGCCAGGAGCTGTTTTGTCATTTGTCGCGACGGTGTTCCAATGGGCTAAAATTTGAAAGGTTGAATAAGGACAAAAATCGCGCTGGGGCAATTTTGTCATTTGTCGCGACAGTGTCGGAATGGGCTAAAATTTGACAGGTTGATCGGAAACAAAAGCCACGCCAGGGGCAATTTTGTCATTTTTCTCGACGGTGTAAGAATGGGTTGAAATTTGGCAAGTTGATTGGGCTAAAATTTGAAAGGTTGAATAAGGACAAAAATCGCGCTGGGGCAATTTTGTCATTTGTCGCGACAGTTTCGGAATGGGCTAAAATTTGACAGGTTGATCGGAAACAAAAGCCACGCCAGGGGCAATTTCGTCATTTTTCGCGACGGTGTAAGAATGGGTTGAAATTTGGCAAGTTGATTGGAAACAAAAATCGCGCTAGGGGCAATTTCGTCATTTATCGCGACGATGTTGGAATGGGCTAAAATTTGGCAAGTTGATTGGAAACAGAATTCGCGCCGGTGGCAATTTTGTCATTTGTTATGATGGTGTCGGAATGGGCTAAAATTTGACAGGATGATCGGAAACAAAAACCGCACCAGGGGTAATTTTGTCATTTTTCACGATTGTATCAGAATGGGCTGAAATTTTGCAGGTTGATTGGAAACAAAAGTAGCGCAAGGGGAAATTTCGTCATTTGTCGCGACAGTGTCAGTATTGGTTCAAATTTGGCAGGTTGATTCGAAATAAAAATCGCTCCACGGTTAATTTTGTCATCTGTCATGACCATGTACGAATGGGCTAAAAGTTGGCAGGATTGGAAACAAAAATCGCGCCGGGGGGATTTTGTTATTTATCGCAACGGTGTTGGAATGAGCAAAGTTTTGATAGGTTGATATGAAACAAAAATTGCGCCAGGGGCAATTTCTACATTTTTCGTGATGGTGTCAGAATGGGCTGAAATTTGCTAGGTTGACAGGAAACAAAAATTGCCCCAGGGGCAATTTCGTCATTTGTCGCGACGATATTGGAACGGGCTAAAATTTGACAGGGTGACCGGAAACAAAATTCACGTCAGAGGCAATTTCGTCATTTTTTGCGACGGTGACAGAATGGACTGAAATTTGGCAGGTTGATTGGAAACAAAAATCACCGCCAGGGGCAATTTCGTCATTTGTCGCGACGGTGTCGGAATTGGCTGAAATTTGGCAGGTTGATCGAAAGCAAAAATCGCGTCGGGGGCCATTTTGTCATTTGTCGCGACGGTGTCGGAATGGGGGAAAATTTGGCAGGTTGATCGGAAACGAAAATCACGTCGGGGGCAATTTTGTCATTTTTCGCGACGGTGTCAGAATGGCCTGAAATTTGGTAGGTTGATTAGAAACAAAGCTTGCGCCAGGGGCAATTTCGTCATTTATCGCAGCGGTGTCGAAATGGGCTAAAATTTGACAGATTGATCGAAAACAAAAATCGTGCTAGGGGCAATTTCGTCATTTTTCGTGACGGTGTCAGAATGGGCTGAAATTTGGCCGGTTGATTGGAAACAAAAATCATGCCAGGGATAATTTCGTCATTTGTCGCGACGATGTCGGAATGGACTAAAATTTGACAGGTTGATAGGAAACAAAAATTACGCCGGGGGCAATTTCGTCATTTTTCGTGATGGTGTCCGAATTGGCTAAAATTTGACAGGTTGATTGGAAACAAAAATCGTGCTAGGGGTAATTTCGTCATTTGTCACGACGATGTCGAAATGGGCTGAAATTTGGCAGGTTGATTGGAAACAAAAATCACGCTAGGGGCAATTTCGTTATTTGTCGCGACGCTGTCGGAATTGGCCAAAATTTGGCAGGGTGATTGGAAACAAAAATCACGCCGGGGGCAATTTCATCATTTGTCACGATGGTGTCAGAGTGGGCTAAAATTTGGCAGGTTGATTGGAAACAAAAATCGCACCAGGGGCAATTTCGTCATTTGTCGCGACGGTGTCAAAATTGGCCTAAATTTGGCAGGTTGATTGGAAACAAAAATCGCGCGGGGGGTAATTTTATCATTTGTCGTGACGGTCTTGGAATGGGCGAAAATATGGCAGATTAATTGGAAACCAAAATTGCGTCGGGGGGAATTTTATCATTTGTCGCGATGGTGTCGGAATGGTCTAAAATTTGACAGGTTGATCGGAAACAAAAACCATGACACGGGCAAGTTTGTCATTTTTCACGACGGTGTCAGAATGGGCTGAAATTTTGCAGGTTAATTGGAAACAAAAATTGCGCCGGGGGCAATTTCGTCATTTGTCGCGACGGTGTCGGAATGGGCTAAAATTTGACTGGTTGATCGAAAACAAAAACCGCGCCAGAGGCAATTTCGTCATTTTTCGCGACGATGTGAGAATGGGTTGAAATTTGGCAGGTTGATTGGAAACAAAAATCGCGCCAGGGGCAATTTCGTCATTTGTCGCGACGGTGTCGGAATGATCTGAAATTTGGCTGGTTGATTGGAAACAAAAATCACGCCAGGGGCAATTTCATCAATTGTCGCGATGGTGTCGAAATGGGCTGAAATTTGGCTGGTTGATTGGAAACAAAAGTCGCGCCAGGGGCAATTTCGTCATTTCTCGCGATGGGGTCGATATTTGCTGAAATTTGGCAGGTTGATTCGAAAGAAAAATCGCGCCAGGGGCAATTATGTCATTTGTAGCGATGTTGTCCCAATGGGCTAAAATTTGGCTGGTGGATTGGAAACAAAAGTCGCGCAAGGGGTAATTCCATCATTTGTAGCGGCGTTGTCGGAATGGGCCGAAATTTGGGAAGTTGATTGGAAACCAAAATCGTGCTGAGGGCAATTTAGTCATTTGTCACGATGGTCTCGGAATGGGCTGAAATTTGGCAGATTGATTGGAAACAAAAATTTCGCCGGTGGCAATTTAATCATTTGTCGCGATAGTGTCGGAATGGGCTAAAATTTGACAGATTGATTGGAAGCAAAAATTGTGCCAGGGGCAATTTCGTCATTTGTCGCGATTACGTCGGAATGGTCTGAAGTATGGCAGGTGGATTGGAAACAAAAGTCATGCCTGGGGCAATTTCGTCATTTGTCGGGATGGTGCGTTATTAGCTGAAATTTGGCAGGTTGATTCGAAACAAAAACCGTGCCAGGGACAATTTTGTCATTTGTTGCGACGTTGTCGCAATGGGCTAAAAATTGAAAGGTTGATTAAGGACAAAAATCGCACCGGGGCCGATTTTGTCGTTTGTCGTGATGGTGTCGAAATGGGTTAAAATTTGACATGTTGATCGGAAACAAAAACCACGCCAGGGGCAATTTTGTCATTTGTCGCGACGGTGTCAAAATGGGCCAAAATTTCACAAGTTGATCGGAAAAAAAAGTCGCACCGGGGTAATTTCGGCATTTTTCGCGACGGTGTAAGAATTGGTTGAAATTTGATGGGTTGATCGAAAACAAAATCGCGCCAGGGGCAATTTCGTCATTTGTCGCGACGGTGTCGGAGTGAGCTGAAAATTGGCAGGTTGATTGGAAACAAAAATCGCGCCAGATGCAATTTCGTCATTTGTCGCGATGGTGTCGGGATGGGTTGAAATTTGCCAGCTTGATTGGAAACAAAAGTCGTGCCAGGGGCAATTTCGTCATTTGTCGCATGGTGTCGGTATTAGCTAAATTTGGCAAGTTGATTCGAAAAAAAAACCGCGCCAGGAGCTGTTTTGTCATTTGTCGCGACGGTGTTCCAATGGGCTAAAATTTGAAAGGTTGAATAAGGACAAAAATCGCGCTGGGACAATTTTGTCATTTGTTGCGACGGTGTCGGAATGGGCTAAAATTTGACAGGTTGTTCGGAAACAAAAACCACGCCAGGGGCAATTTCGTCATTTTTCGCGAGGTGTCAGAATGGACTGAAATTTGGCAGGTTGATTGGAAACAAAAATCACCGCCAGGGGCAATTTCGTCATTTGTCGCGACGGTGTCGGAATGGGCTGAAATTTGGCAGGTTGATCGAAAACAAAAATCGCGTCGGGGGCCATTTTGTCATTTGTCGCGATGGTGTCGGAATGGGGTAAAATTTGGCAGGTTGATCGGAAACGAAAATCACGTCGGGGGCAATTTCGTCATTTTCCACGACGGTGTCAGAATGGCCTGAAATTTGGCAGGTTGATTAGAAACAAAACTCGCGCCAGGGGCAATTTCGTCATTTATCGCAGCGGTGTCGAAATGGGCTAAAATTTTACAGATTGATCGAAAACAAAAATCGTTCTAGGGGCAATTTCGTCATTTTTCGTGACGGTGTCAGAATGGGCTGAAATTTGGCCGGTTGATTGGAAACAAAAATCAAGTCAGGGATAATTTCGTCATTTGTCGCGATGATGTCGGAATGGGCTGAAATTTGACAGGTTGATCGGAAACAAAAATTGCGCCGGGGGCCATTTCGTCATTTTTCGCGATGGTGTCCGAATTGGCTAAAATTTGACTGGTTGATTGGAAACAAAAATCGTGCTAGGGGTAATTTTGTCATTTGTCGCGACGATATCGAAACGGGCTGAAATTTGGCGGGTTGATTGGAAACAAAAATCACGCTAGGGGCAATTTCGTAATTTGTCGCGACGCTGTCGGAATTGGCCAAAATTTGGCAGGGTGATTGGAACAAAAATCGCGCCGGGGACAATTTCGTCATTTGTAGCGATGGTGTCAGAGTGGGCCGACATTTGGCAGGTTGATTGGAACCAATAATCGTACCAGGGGCAATTTCGTCATTTGTCGCGACGGTGTCGAAATTGGCCGAAATTTGGCAGGTTGATTGGAAACAAAAATCGCGCGGGGGGTAATTTTGTCATTTGTCGTGACGGTCTTGGAATGGGCGAAAATATGGCAAATTAATTGGAAACCAAAATTGCGTCGGGGGGAATTTTATCATTTGTCGCGATGGTGTCGGAATGGTCTAAAATTTGACAGGTTGATCGGAAACAAAAACCATGACACGGGCAAGTTCGTCATTTTTCACAACGGTGTCAGAATGGGCTGAAATTTGGCAGGTTAATTGGAAACAAAAATTGCGCCAGGGGCAATTTCATCATTTGTCGCGACGGTGTCAGAATAGGCTAAAATTTGACTGGTTGATCGGAAACAAAAACCGGGCCAGAGGCAATTTCGTCATTTTTCGCGACGATGTAAGAACGGGTTGAAATTTGGCAGGTTGATTGGAAACAAAAATCGCGCCAAGGGCAATTTCGTCAATTGTCGCGATGGTGTCGGAATGGGCTGAAATTTGGCTGGTTGATTGGAAACAAAAGTCGTGCGAGGGGCAATTTCGTCATTTCTCGCGATGGGGTCGGTATTGGCTGAAATTTGGCAGGTTGATTCGAAAGAAAAATCACGCCAGAGCAATTATGTCATTTGTCGCGATGTTGTCCCAATGGGCTAAAATTTGGCAGGTGGATTGGAAACAAAAATCGAGCAAGGGGCAATTTCGTCATTTGTCGCGACGTTGTCGGAATTGGTTGAAATTTGGCATGTTGATTGGAAACCAAAATCGTGCCGAGGGCAATTTAGTCATTTGTCACGACGGTCTCGGAATGGGCTGAAATTTAGCAGATTAATTGGAAACAAAAATTCCGCCAGTGGCAATTTAATCATTTGTCGCGACAGTGTCAGAATGGGCTGAAATTTGGCAGATTGATTGGAAACAAAAATCGTGCCAGGGGCAATTTCGTCATTTGTCGCGATGGTGTCAGAATGGTCTGAAGTATGGCAGGTGGATTGGAAACAAAAGTCATGCCAGGGGCAATTTCGTCATTTCTCGGGATGGTGCATTATTAGCTGAAATTTGGCAGGTTGATTCGAAACAAAAACCGTGCCAAGGGCAATTTTGTCATTTGTTGCGACGATGTCGCAATGGGCTAAAATTTGAAAGGTTGATTAAGGACAAAAATCGCGCCGGGGGCGATTTTGTCATTTGTCGTGATGGTGTCGAAATGGGTTAAAATTTGACAGGTTGATCGAAAACAAAAACCACGCCAGGGGCAATTTTGTCATTTGTCGCGACGGTGTCGAAATGGGCCAAAATTTCACAGGTTGATCGGAAAAAAAACCGCACCGGGGTAATTTCGGCATTTTTCGCGACGGTGTAAGAATTGGTTGAAATTTGGTGGGTTGATCGGAAACAAAATCGCGCCAGGGGCAATTTCGTCATTTGTCGCGACGGTGTCGGAGTGAGCTGAAAATTGGCAGGTTGATTGGAAACAAAAATCGCGCCAGATGCAATTTCGTCATTTGTCGTGATGGTGTCGGGATGGGTTGAAATTTGCCAGCTTGATTGGAAACAAAAGTCGTGCCAGGGGCAATTTCGTCATTTGTCGCATGGTGTCGGTATTAGCTAAATTTGGCAAGTTGATTCGAAAAAAAAACCGCGCCAGGAGCTGTTTTGTCATTTGTCGCGACGGTGTTCCAATGGGCTAAAATTTGAAAGGTTGAATAAGGACAAAAATCGCGCTGGGGCAATTTTGTCATTTGTTGCGACGGTGTCGGAATGGGCTAAAATTTGACAGGTTGTTCGGAAACAAAAACCACGCCAGGGGCAATTTCGTCATTTTTCGCGATGGTGTAAGATTGGGTTGAAATTTGGCAAGTTGATTGGAAACGAAAATCGCGCCACGGGCAATTTTGTCATTTGTCGCGATGGTGTCGAAATGGGTTGAAAATTGACAGGTTGATTGGAAATAAAAATTGTACCAGGGGCAGTTTCGTCATTTGTCGCGACGTTGTTGGAAGGGGCCGAAATTTGGCAGGTTGATTGGAAACAAATATAGGGTCGAGGGCAATTTGGTCATTTGTCGCGACGGTCTCGAAATGGGCTGAAATTTGGCAGATTGATTGGAAACAAAAATTCTGTCGGTGGCAATTTAATCATTTGTTGCGACGGTGTCGGAATGGGTCGAAATTTGGCAGATTGATTGAAAACAAAAATCGCGCCAGGGGCAATTTCGTCATTTGTCGCGATGGTGTTGGAATGGGCTAAAGTTTGGCAGGTTGATTGGAAACAAAAATCGCGTGTGGGGCAATTTTGTCGTTTGTCGCGACGGTGTCGGAATGGGCTGAAATTTGGCAGGTTGATTGGAAACAAAAGGTCGTGTTAGGGACAATTTCATCATTTGTCGCAATGGTGTCGGTATTAGCTGAAATTTGCCAGGTTGATTCGAAACAAAAACCGTGCAAGGGGTGATTTTGTCATTTGCCGCGACGGTGTCCCAATGGGCTTAAATTTGAAAGGTTGATTAAAGACAAAAATCGCGTCGGGGCCAATTTCGTCATTTGTCGCGGCGGTGTCGAAATGGGTTAAAATTTGACAGGTTGATCGAAAACAAAAACCACGCCAGGGGCAATTTCGTCATTTTTCGCCACGGTGTCAGAATGGGCCGAATTTTCGCAGGTTGATTGGAAACAAAAATCCCGCTAGGGGAAATTTCGTCATTTGTCGCAACGTTGTTGGAATGGGCTGAAATTTGACAGGTTGATCGGAAACAAAAATTGTGCCAGGGGCAATTTCGTCATTTTTCGGGACGGTGTCAGAATGGGCTGAAATTTTGCAAGTTGATTGGAAACAAGAATCCCGCTAGGGGAAGTTTCGTCATTTGTCGTAACGATGTCAGAATGGGCTGAAATTTGACAGGTGGATCGGAAACAAAAATTGTGCCGGGGGCAATTTCGCCATTTTTCGCGACGGTGTCAGAATGGGCTAAAATTTGATAGGTCGATTGGAAACAAAAATTGCGCCAGGGGTAATTTCCTCATTTGTCGTGACGATGTCTGAACGGGCTAAAATTTGGTAAGTTGAAACAAAAATCGCGCCAGGGGTAATTTCGTCATTTGTCGTACGGTGTCGGAATGGGCCAAAATTTGACAGGTTGATTGGAAACAAAAATCGTGCCAGGGGCAATTTCGTCATTTGTCGCGACGGTGTCAAAATTGGCCAAAATTTGGCGGGTTGATTGGAAACAAAAATCGCCCCAGGGGCAATTTCGTCATTTGTCGCGACAATATCGGAATGGGCTAAAATTTGACAGGGTGATCGGAAACAAAATTCACGTCAGAGGCAATTTCGTCATTTTTTGCGATGGTGTCAGAATGGACTGAAATTTGGCAGGTTGATTGGAAACAAAAATCACCGCCAGGGGCAATTTTGTCATTTGTCGCGACGGTGTCGGAATGGGCTGAAATTTGGCAGGTTGATCGAAAACAAAAATTGCGTCGAGGGCCATTTTGTCATTTGTCGCGACGGTATCAGAATGGGGTAAAATTTGGCAGGTTGATCGGAAACGAAAATCACGTCGGGGGCAATTTCGTCATTTTTCGTGACGGTGTCAGAATGGCCTGAAATTTGGCAGTTTGATCAGAAACAAGACTTGTACCAGGAGCAATTTCGTCATTTATCGTAGCGGTGTCGAAATGGGCTAAAATTTGACAGATTGATCAGAAACAAAAATCGTGCTAGGGGCAATTTCGTCATTTTTCGTGACGGTGTCAGAATGGGCTGAAATTTGGCCGGTTGATTGGAAACAAAAATCACGCCAGGGATAATTCATCATTTGTCACGACGATGTCGGAATGGGCTGAAATTTGACAGGTTGATCGGAAACAATAATTGCGCCGGGGGGTAATTTCGTCATTTTTCGCGATGGTGTCCGAATTGGCTAAAATTTGACAGGTTGATTGGAAACAAAAATCGTGCTCGGGGTAATTTCGTCATTTGTCACGACGATGTCGAAACGGGCTGAAATTTGGCGGGTTGATTGGAAACAAAACTCACGCTAGGGGCAATTTCGTTATTTCTTGCGACGCTGTCGGAATTGGCCAAAATTTGGCAGGGTGATTGGAAACTAAAATCACGCGAGGGGTAATTTTATCATTTTTCGTGACGGTCTTGGAATGGGAGAAAATATAGCAGATTAATTGGAACCTAAAATTGCATCGGGGGGAATTTTATCATTTGTCGCGATGGTGTCGGAATGGTCGAAAATCTGACAGGTTGATCGGAAACAAAAACCATGACACGGGCAAGTTCGTCATTTTTCATGACGGCGTCAGAATGGGCTGAAATTTGGCAGGTTAATTGGAAACAAAAATTGCGCCAGGGGCAATTTCGTCATTTATCGCGACGGTGTCGGAATGGGCTAAAATTTGACTGGTTGATCGGAAACAAAAATCGCGCCAGAGGCAATTTCGTCATTTTTCACGACGATGTAAGAATGGGTTGAAATTTGGTAGGTTGATTGGAAACAAAAATCGCGCCAGAGGCAATTTCGTCATTTTTCACGACGATGTAAGAATGGGTTGAAATTTGGTAGGTTGATTGGAAACAAAAATCGCGCCAGGGGCAATTTCGTCATTTGTCGCGACGGTGTCGGAATGATCTGAAATTTGGCAGGTTGATTGAAAACAAAAATCGCGCCAGGGGCAATTTCGTCAATTGTCGCGATGGTGTCGGAATGGGCTGAAATTTTGCTGGTTGATTGGAAACAAAAGTCGCGCCATGGGCAATTTCGTCATTTCCCGCGATGGGGTCGGTATTGGCTGAAATTTGGCAGTTGATTCGAAAGAAAAATCGCGCCAGGGGCAATTATGTCATTTGTCGCGATGTTGTCCCAATGGGCTAAAATTTGGCAGGTGGATTGGAAACAAAAATCGCGCAAGGGGCAATTTCGTCATTTGTCGCGACGTTGTCTGAATGGGCCGAAATTTGGCAAGTTGATTGGAAACCAAAATCGTGCCAAGGGCAATTTAGTCATTTGTCACGACGGTCTCGGAATGGGCTGAAATTTGGCAGATTGATTGGAAACAAAAATTCCGTCGGTGGCAATTTAATCATTTGTCGCGGCAGTGTCGGAATGGGCTGAAATTTGGCAGATTGACTGGAAACAAAAATCGTGCCAGAGGCAATTTCGTCATTTGTCGCGACGGTCTCAAAATGGGCTGAAATTTGATAGGTTGATCGGAAACAAAAATCGCGCAGGGGGCAATTTCGTCATTTTTTGCGATGCTGTCAGAATCGGCTAAAATTTGGCAGGTTGATTGGAAACAAAAATCGCGCTAGGGGTAATTTCGTCATTCATCGCACGGTGTCGGAATGGGCCAAAATTTGACAGGTGATTGGAAACAAAAATCGTGCCACGGGAAATTTCGTCATTTGTCGCGACGGTTTCGAAATTGGCCGAAATTTGGCAGGTTGATTGGAAACAAAAATCGCGCTAGGGGGCAATTTCGTCATTTGTCGCGACGGTCTCAGAATGGGCTGAAATTTGATAGGTTGATCGGAAACAAAAATCGCGCAAGGGGCAATTTCGTCATTTGTCGCGATGGTGTCAGAATGGGCTAAAATTTGACAGGTTGATTGGAAACAAAAATCGCGCCAGGGGCAATTTCGTCATTTGTCGCGACGTTGTAGGAATAGGCTGAAATTTGGCAGGTTGATTGGAAACAAAAATCGCGCCGAGGGGTAATTTTATCATTTGTCGTGATGGTCTTGGAATGGGAGAAAATATAGCAGATTAATTGGAACCTAAAATTGCGTTGGGGGGGATTTTATCATTTGTCGCGATGGTGTCGGAATGGTCGAAAATTTGACAGGTTGATCGGAAACAAAAGCCATGACACGGGCAAGTTCGTCATTTTTCACGACGGTGTCAGAATGGGCTGAAATTTGGCAGGTTAATTGGAAACAAAAATTGCGCCAGGGACAATTTCGTCATTTATCGCGACGGTGTCGGAATGGGCTAAAATTTGACGGTTGATCGGAAACAAAAATCGCGCCAGAGGCAATTTCGTCATTTTTCACGACGATGTAAGAATGGGTTGAAATTTGGTAGGTTGATTGGAAACAAAAATCGCGCCAGGGGCAATTTCGTCATTTGTCGCGACGGTGTCGGAATGATCTGAAATTTGGCAGGTTGATTGGAAACAAAAATCGCGCCAGGGGCAATTTCGTCAATTGTCGCGATGGTGTCGGAATGGGCTGAAATTTTGCTGGTTGATTTGAAACAAAAGTCGCGCCAAGGGTAATTTCGTCATTTCCCGCGATGGGGTCGGTATTGGCTGAAATTTGGCAGGTTGATTCGAAAGAAAAATCGCGCCAGGGGCAATTATGTCATTTGTCGCGATGTTGTCCCAATGGGCTAAAATTTGGCAGGTGGATTGGAAACAAAAATCACGCAAGGGGCAATTTCGTCATTTGTCGCGACGTTGTCTGAATGGGCCGAAATTTGGCAAGTTGATTGGAAACCAAAATCGTACCGAGGGCAATTTAGTCATTTGTCACGACGGTCTCGGAATGGACTGAAATTTGGCAGATTGATTGGAAACAAAAATTCCGTCGGTGGCAATTTAATCATTTGTCGCGACAGTGTCGGAATGGGCTGAAATTTGGCAGATTGATTGGAAACAAAAATCGTGCCAGAGGCAATTTCGTCATTTGTCGCGACGGTCTCAAAATGGGCTGAAATTTGATAGGTTGATCGGAAACAAAAATCGCGCAGGGGGCAATTTCGTCATTTTTTGCGATGGTGTCAGAATCGGCTAAAATTTAGCAGGTTGATTGGAAACAAAAATCGCGCTAGGGGTAATTTCGTCATTCGTCGCACGGTGTCGGAATGGGCCAAAATTTGACAGGTGATTGGAAACAAAAATCGTGCCAGGGGAAATTTCGTCATTTGTCGTGACGGTTTCGAAATTGGCCAAAATTTGGCAGGTTGATTGGAAACAAAAATCGCGCTAGGGGGCAATTTCGTCATTTGTCGCGACGGTCTCAGAATGGGCTGAAATTTGATAGGTTGATCGGAAACAAAAATCGCGAAAGGGGCAATTTCGTCATTTTTTGCGATGGTGTCAGAATGGGCTAAAATTTGACAGGTTGATCGGAAACAAAAATCGCGCCAGGGGCAATTTCGTCATTTGTCGCGACATTGTAGGAATAGGCTGAAATTTGGCAGGTTGATTGGAAACAAAAATCGCGCCGAGGGCAATTTAGTCATTTGTCGCGACGGTCTCGGAATGGGCTGAAATTTGGCAGATTGATTGGAAACAAAAATTTCGGTGGTGGCAATTTAATCAGTTGTCGCGACGGTGTCGGAATTGGCCAAAATTTGGCAGATTGATTGGAAGCAAAAATCGCGCCAGGGGCAATTTCGTCATTTGTCGCAATGGTTTCGGAATGGGCTGAAGTTTGGCAGGTTGATTAGAAACAAAAATCGCGCCAGGTGCAATTTCGTCATTTGTCGCGATGGTGTCGGTATTAGCTAAAATTTGGCAAGTTGATTCGAAACAAAAACCGCGCCAGGGGCAGTTTTGTCATTTGTTGCGACGGTGTCCCAATGGGCTAAAATTTGAAAGGTTGATGAAGGAAAAGAATCGCGCTGTGGCAATTTTGTCATTTGTCGCGACGGTGTCGGAATGGGCTAAAATTTGACAGGTTGATCGAAAACAAAAGCCACGCCCGGGGCAATTTCGTCCATTTTCGCGACGGTGTAAGATTGGGTTGAAATTTGGCAGGTTGATTGGAAACAAAAATCGCGCCAAGGGTAATTTTGTCATTTGTGGCGATGGTGTCGAAATGGGCTGAAAATTGGCAGGTTGATTGGAAACAAAATTGTGCCCGGGACAATTTCATCATTTGTCGCGACGGTCTCAGAATGGGTTGAAATTTGATTGGTTGATCGGAAACAAAAATCTCGCAAGGGGCAATTTCGTCATTTTTTGCGATGGTGTCAGAATGGGCTAAAATTTGGCAGGTTGATTGTAAACAAAAATCGCGCCTGGGGCAATTTCGTCATTTGTCGCGACATTGTAGGAATAGGCTGAAATTTGGCAGGTTGATTGGAAACAAAAATTGCGCCGAGGGCAATTTTGTCATTTGTCTCGACGGTCTCAGAATGGGCTGAAATTTGGCAGATTGATTGGAAACAAAAATTTCGGTGGTGGCAATTTAATCATTTGTTGCGACGGTGTCGGAATGGGCCAAAATTTGGCAGATTGATTGGACACAAAAATTGCGCCAGGGGTAATTTCGTCATTTGTCGCGATGGTTTGGGAATTGGCTGAAGTTTGGCAGGTTGATTGGAAACAAAAATCGCGCCAGGTGCAATTTCGTCATTTATCGCGACGGTGTCGGAATGGACTGAAATATGGCAGCTTGATTGGAAACAAAAGTCGTGCCAACGGCAATTTCGTCTTTTGTCGCGATGGTGTCGGTATTAGCTAAAATTTGGCAGGTTGATTCGAAACAAAAATCGCGCCAGGGGCAGTTTTGTCATTTGTCGCGACGGTGTCCCAATGGGCTAAAATTTGAAAGGTTGATGAAGGAAAAAAATCGCGCTGGGGCAATTTAGTCATTTGTCGCGATGGTCTCGGAATGGGCTGAAATTTGGCAGATTGATTGGAAACAAAAATTCTGTCGGTGGCAATTTAATCATTTGTCGCGACAGTGTCGGAATGGGCTGAAATTTGGCAGATTAATTGGAAACAAAAATCGTGCCAGAGGCAATTTCGTCATTTGTCGCGACGGTCTCAGAATGGGCTGAAATTTGATAGGTTGATCGGAAACAAAAATCCCGCAAGGGGCAATTTCGTCATTTTTTGCGATGGTGTCAGAATCGGCTAAAATTCGGCAGGTTGATTGGAAACAAAAATCGCGCCATGGGTAATTTCGTCATTTGTCACACGGTGTCGGAATGGGCCAAAATTTGACAGGTTGATTGGAAACAAAAATCGTGCCAGGGGAAATTTCGTCATTTGTCGCGACGGTGTCGAAATTGGCCGAAATTTGGCAGGCTGATTGGAAACAAAAATCGCGCCAGGGGGCAATTTCGTCATTTGTCGCGACGATCTCAGAATGGGCTGAAATTAGATAGGTTGATCGGAGCCAAAAATCGCGCAAGGGGCAATTTCGTCATTTTTTGCGATGGTGTCAGAATGGGCTAAAATTTGGCAGGTTGATTGGAAACAAAAATCGCGCCAGGGGCAATTTCGTCATTTGTCACGACATTGTAGGAATAGGCTGAAATTTGGCAGGTTGATTGGAAACAAAAATCGCGCCGAGGGCAATTTAGTCATTTGTCGCGACGGTCTCGGAATGGGCTGAAATTTGGCAGATTGATTGGAAACAAAAATTCCGATGGTGGCAATTTAATCATTTGTCGCGACGGTGTCGGAATGGGCCAAAATTTGGCAGATTGATTGGAAGCAAAAATCCCGCCAGGGGCAATTTCGTCATGTGTCGCGATGGTTTCGGAATAGGCTGAAGTTTGGCAGGTTGATTGGAAACAAAAATCGCGCCAGGTGCAATTTCGTCATTTGTCGCGACGGTGTCAGGATGGGCTGAAATTTGGCAGATTGATTGGAAACAAAAATTTCGGTGGTGGCAATTTAATCATTTGTCGCGACGGTGTCGGAATGGGCCAAAATTTGGCAGATTGATTGGAAACAAAAATCGCGCCAGGGGTAATTTCGTCGTTTGTCGCGATGGTTTCGGAATTGGCTGAAGTTTGGCAGGTTGATTGGAAACAAAAATCGCGCCAGGTGCAATTTCATCATTTGTCGCGACGATGTCGGAATGGACTGAAATATGGCAGCTTGATTGGAAACAAAAGTCGTGCCAGCGGCAATTTCGTCATTTGTCGCGATGGTGTCGATATTAGCTAAAATTTGGCAGGTTGACTCGAAACAAAAACCGCGCCAGGGGCAGTTTTGTCATTTGTCGCGACGGTGTCCCAATGGGCTAAAATTTGAAAGGTTGATGAAGGAAAAAAATCGCGCTGGGGCAATTTTGTCATTTTTCGCGACGGTGTCGGAATGGGCTAAAATTTGACAGGTTGATCGAAAACAAAAGCCACGCCAGGGGCAATTTCGTCCATTTTCGCGACGGTGTAAGATTGGGTTGAAATTTGGCAGGTTGATTGGAAACAAAAATCGCGCCGGGGCAATTTTGTCATTTGTCGCGATGGTGTCAAAATGGGCTGAAAATTGGCAGGTTGATTGGAAACAAAAATCGCGCTAGGGGCAATTTCGTCATTTATCGCGACGATGTCGAAATAGGCTAAAATTCGGCAAGTTGATTGGAAATAGAATTCGCTGGTTGCAATTTTGTCATTTGTCATGACGGTGTCGGAATGGGCTAAAATTTGACGGGTTGATCGGAAACAAAAATCGCACCAGGGGTAATTTTGTCATTTTTCACGATTGTATCAGAATGGGCTAAAATTTTGCAAGTTGATTGGAAACAAAAGTAGCGCAAGGGGAAATTTCGTCATTTGTCACGACAGTGTCGGTATTGGTTCAAATTTGGCAGGTTGATTCGAAATAAAAATCGCGCCATGGTTAATTTTGTCATCTGTCATGACCATGTACGAATGGGCTAAAAGTTGGTAGGTTGATTGGAAACAAAAATCGCGCCGGGGTGCATTTTGTTATTTATCGCGACGGTGTTGGAATGAGCAAAGATTTGATAGGTTGATATGAAACAAAAATTGTGCCAGGGGCAATTTCTACATTTTTCGTGATGGTGTCAGAATGGGCTAATATTTGCCAGGTTGACTGGAAACGAAAATCGCGCCAGGGGCAATTTCGTCATTGTCGCGACGGTATCGGAATGGGCTGAAATTTGACAGGGTGATCGGAAACAAAATCCGCGTCAGAGGCAATTTCGTCATTTTTTGCAACGGTGTCAGAATGGACTGAAATTTGGCAGGTTAATTGGAAACAAAAATCACCGCAGGGGCAATTTCGTCATTTGTCGCGACGGTGTCGGAATGGGCTGAAATTTGGCAGGTTGATCGAAAACAAAAATTGCGTCGGGGGCCATTTTGTCATTTGTCGCGACGGTGTCGGAATGGGGTAAAATTTGACAGTTTGATCGGAAACGAAAATCGCGTCGGGGGCAATTTCGTCATTTTTCGCGACGGTGTCAGAATGGCCTGAAATTTGGCAGGTTGATTAGAAACAAAACTCGCGCCAGGGGCAATTTTGTCATTTATCGCAGCGGTGTCGGAATGGGCTAAAATTTGATAGATTGATCGGAAACAAAAATCATGCTAGGGGCAATTTCGTCATTTTTCGTGACGGTGTCAGAATGGGTTGAAATTTGGCCGGTTGATTGGAAACAAAAATCACGCCAGGGACAATTTCGTCATTTATCGCGACGGTGCCGGAATGGGGTGAAATTTGACAGGTTGATCGGAAACAAAAATTGCGCCAGGGGCAATTTCGTCATTTTTCGCGATGGTGTCCGAATTGGCTAAAATTTGACAGGTTGATTGGAAACAAAAATCATGCTAGGGGTAAATTTGTCATTTATAGCGACGATGTCGGAGCGGGCTGAAATTTGGCAGGTTGATTGGAAACAAAAATCACGCTAGGGGCAATTTCGTTATTTGTCACGACGCTGTCGGAATTGGGCAAAATTTGGCAGGGTGATTGGAAACAAAAATAGCGCCAGAGGCAATTTCGTCATTTTTCGCGACGGTGTAAGAATGGGTTGAAATTTGGAAGGTTGATTGGAAACAAAAATCATGCCAGGGGCAATTTCGTCATTTGTCGCGACGGTGTCGGAATGATCTGAAATTTGGCAGGTTGATTGGAAACGAAAATCGCTCCAGGGGCAATTTCATCAATTGTCGCGATGGTGTCGGAATGGGCTGAAATTTGGCTGGTTGATTGGAAACTAAAGTCGCGCCAGGCGCAATTTCGTCATTTCTCGCGATGGGGTCGGTATTGGCTGAAATTTGGGAGGTTGATTCGAAAGAAAAATCGCGCCAGGGGCAATTCTGTCATTTATCGCGACGGTGTCCCAATGGGCTAAAATTTGGCAGGTGGATTTGAAACAAAAATCGCGCAAGGGGCAATTTTGTCATTTGTCGCGATGTTGTCGGAATGGGCCAAAATTTCGTAAGTTGATTGGAAACCAAAATCGCGCCTAGGGTAATTTATTCATTTGTCGCGACGGTCTCGGAAAGGGCTGGAATTTGGTAGATTGATTGGAAACGAAAATTCCGTTAGTGGCAATTTAATCATTTGTCACGACAGTGTCGAAATGGGCTGAAATTTGGCAGATTGATTGGAAACAAAAATCGTGCCAGGGGCAATTTCGTCATTTGTCGCGACGGTGTCGAAATGGGCTGAAAATTGGCAGGTTGATTGGAAACAAAAATTTCGCCAGGTGCAATTTCGTCATTTGTCGCGACGATGTCGGAATGGGATGAAATTTGGCAGCTTGATTGGAAACAAAAGTCGTGCCAGGGGCAATTTGGTCATTTGTCACGATGGTGTCGGTATTAGATGAAATTTGGCAGGTTGATTCGAAACAAAAACCGCGCCAGGTGCAGTTTTGTCGTTTGTCGCGATGGTGTTCCAGTGGGCTAAAATTTGAAAGGTTGATTAAGGACAAAAATCGCGCCGGGGCAATTTTGTCATTTGTCGCGACGGTGTCGGAATGGGCTAAAATTTGACAGGTTGATCGGAAACAAAAGCCACGCCAGGGGCAATTTCGTCATTTTTCACGACGGTGTAAGATTGGGTTGAAATTTGGCAGGTTGATTAGAAACAAAAATCGCGTCAGGGGCAATTTTATCATTTGTCGCGATGGTGTCGAAATGGGCTGAAAATTGGCAGGTTGATTGGAAACAAAAATCGTGCCAGGGGCAACTTCGTCATTTATCGTGACGATGTCGAAATGGGCTAAAATTTGGCAAGTTGATTGGAAGCAGAATTCCTGCCGGTGGCGATTTTGTCATTTGTCATGACGGTGTCGGAATGGGCTAAAATTTGATAGGTTGATCGGAAACAAAAATCGCGCTAGGGGCAATTTCATCATTTTTCGCGATTGTATTAGAATGGGCTGAAATTTTGCCGGTTGATTGGAAACAAAAGTAGCGCTAGGGGAAATTTCGTCATTTGTCGCGACAATGTCGGTATTGGTTCAAATTTGGAAGGTTGATTCAAAATAAAAATCGCGCCACGGGTAATTTTGTCATTTGTCATGACCATGTACGAATGGGCTAAAAGTTGGCAGGTTGATTGGGAACAAAAATCGCGCCAGGGGCGATTTGTTATTTATCGCGACGGTGTTGGAATGAGGAAGATATGAAACAAAAATCGCGCCAGGTTGATTGGAAACAAAAATCGCACCAGGGGCAATTTCGTCATTTGTCGCAACGGTATCGGAATGGGCTAAAATTTGACAGGGTGATCAGAATATAAATTCGCGTCAGAGGCAATTTCGTCATTTTTCGCGACGATGTCAGAATGGACTGAAATTTGGCAGGTTGATTGGAAACAAAAATCACGCCAGGGGCAATTTCGTCATTTGTCGCGACGGTGTCGGAATGGGCTGAAATTTGACAGGTTGATCGGAAACGAAAATCGCGTCGGGGGCAATTTTGTCATTTTTCACGACGGTGTCCGAATGGGCTAAAATTTGACAGGGTGATCGGAATCAAAATCCGCGTCAGAGGCAATTTCGTCATTTTTCGCGACGGTGTCAGAATGGGCTGAAATTTGACAGGTTGATCGAAAATAAAAATTGCGTCGGGGGCCATTTTGTCATTTGTCGCGACGGTGTCGGAATGGGCTAAAATTTGGCAGGTTGATCAGAAACGAAAATCGCGTCGGGGGCAATTTCGTCATTTTTCCTGACGGTGTCAGAATGCCCTGAAATTTGGCAGGTTGATTAGAAACAAAACTCGCGCCAGGGGCAATTTCATCATTTGTTGCGACGGTGTCGGAATGGGCTAAAATTTGACAGATTGATCGGAAACAAAAATCGTGCTAGGGGCAATTTGATCATTTTTTGTGACGGTGTCAGAATGGGCTGAAATTTGGCAGGTTGATTGGAAAAAAAAATCACGCCAGGGACAATTTCGTCATTTGTCGCGACGGTGTCGGAATGGGCTAAAATTTGACAGGTTGATCGGAAACAAAAATTGCACCAGGGGCAATTTCGTCATTTTTCGCGATGGTGTCCGAATGGGCTAAAATTTGATAGGTTGATTGGAAACAAAAATCGTGCTAGGGGTAAGTTCGTCATTTGTCGCGACGATGTCGGAGCAGACTGAAATTTGGCAGGTTGATTGGAAACAAAAATCACGCTAGGGGCAAAAATTGGCCAAAATTTGGCAGGGTGATTGGAAACAAAAATCGCGCCGGGGGCAATTTCGTCATTTGTCGCGATGGTGTTGGAGTAGGCCGAAATTTGGCAGGTTGATTGGAAACAAAAATCGCGCCAGGGGCAATTTCATCATTTGTCACGACGATGTCGAAATTGGCCGAAATTTGGCAGGTTGATTGGAAACCAAAATCGCGTGAGGGGTAATTTTATCATTTGTCGTGACGGTCTTGGAATGGGCGAAAATATGGCAGATTAATTGGAAACCAAAATTACGTCGGGGGGAATTTTATCATTTGTCGCGATGGTGTCGGAATGGTCTAAAATTTGACAGGTTGATCGGAAACAAAAACTGTGACAGGGGCAAGTTCGTCATTTTTCACGACGGTGTCAGAATGGGCTGAAATTTGGCAGGTTGATTGGAAACAAAAATTGCGCCAGGGGCAATTTCGTCATTTATCGCGACGGTGTCGGAATGGGCTAAAATTTGACTGGTTGATTGGAAACAAAAACTGCGCCAGAGGCAATTTCGTCATTTTTCACGATGGTGTAAGAATGGGTTGAAATTTGGCAGGTTGATTGGAAACAAAATTCGCGCCAGGGGCAAATTCGTCATTTGTCGCGACGGTGCAGGAATGATCTGAAATTTGGCAGGTTGATTGGAAACAAAAATCGTGCCAGGGGCAATTTCGTCAATTGTCGGGATGGTGTCGGAATGGACTGAAATTTGGCTGGTTGATTGGAAGCAAAAGTCTCGCCGGGGGCAATTTCATCATTTCTCGCGATGGGGTTAGTATTGGCTGAAATTTGGCAGGTTGATTTGAAAGAAAAATCGCGCCAGGGGCAATTTTGTCATTTGTCGCGACGGTGTCCCAATGGGCTAAAATTTAGCCGGTGGATTGGAAACAAAAATCGCGCAAGGGGCAATTTCGTCATTTGTCGCGACGTTGTCGGAATGGGCCGAAATTTGACAAGTTGATTGGAAACCAAAATCGCGCCTGGGGCAATTTAGTCGTTTGTCGCGACGGTCTCGGAATGGACTGAAATTTGGCAGATTGATTGGAAACAAAAATTCCGCTGATGGCAATTTAATCGTTTGTCGCGACAGTGTCGGAATGGGCTGAAATTTGGCAGATTGATTGGAAACAAAAATCGTGTCGGGGGCAATTTCGTCATTTGTCGCGATGGTATCGGAATGGTCTGAAGTTTGGCAGGTGGATTGGAAACAAAAATCGCGCCACGGGTAATTTCGTCATTTGTCGCGACGGTGGCAAAATGGGCTGAAATTTACGAGGTTGATTGGAAACAAAAGTCATGCCAGGGGCAATTTCATCATTTGTCGGGATGGTGTCGTTATTACATGATATTTGGCAGGTTGATTCGAAACAGAAACCGCGCCAGGGGCAATTTTGTCATTTGTCGCGACGATGTCTCAATGGGCTAAAATTTGAAAGGTTGATTAAGGACAAAAATCGCGCCGGGGGCAATTTTGTCATTTGTCGTGACTGTGTCGAAATGGGTTAAAATTTGACAGGTCGATCGGAAACAAAAACCACGCTAGGGATAATTTTGTCATTTGTCGCGACGGTGTCGAAATGGGCTAAAATTTGACAGGTTAATCGGAAACAAAAATCGCGCCAAGGGTAATTTCGTCATTTTTCGCGACGGTGTAAGAATGGGTTGAAATTTGACGGGTTGATTGGAAACAAAAATCGCGTCAGGGGCAATTTCGTCATTTGCAGCGACGGTGTCGGAATGGGTTGAAAATTGGCACGTTGATTGAAAACAAAAATCGCGCCAGGGGCAATTTCGTCATTTATCGCGACGATGTCGGAATGGGCTGAAATTTGACAAGTTGATTGGAAACAAAATTCGCGCCAGTGGCAATTTTGTCATTTGTCATGACGGTGTGGAATGGGCTAAAATTTGACAGGTTGATCGGAAACAAAAATCGCGCCAGGGGTAATTTTGTCATTTTTCGCGATTGTGTCAGAATGGGTTGAAATTTTGCAGGTTGATTAGAAACAAAAATAGCGTAAGGGGAAATTTCGTCATTTAGCACGACGATGTCGGTATTGGCTCAAATTTGGCAGGTTGATTCGAAATAAAAATTGCGCCGGGGGTAATTTTGTCATTTGTCGTGACCATGTACGAATGGGATAAAAGTTGGCAGGTTGATTGGAAACAAAAATTGCGCTAGGGGTGATTTTGTTATTTGTCGCGATGGTGTTGGAATGGGCAAAAATTTGACAGGTTAGTATGAAACAAAAATCGCGCCAGGGGCAATTTCTGCATTTTTCGTGACGGTGCAGAATGGGCAGAAATTTGCCAGGTTAATTGGAAACAAAAATCGCGCTAGGGGCAATTTCGTCATTTGTCGCGACGGTGTCCGAATGGGCCAAAATTTGGTAGGTTGATTGGAAACGAAAACCGCGCCCGGGGCAATTTCGTCATTTTTCGCGACGGTGTCAGAATGGGCTGAGACTTGGCAGGTTGATTGGAAACAAAAATCGCGCTAGGGGTAATTTCGTCATTTGTTGCGACGGTGTCGGAATGGACTAAAATTTGACAGGTTGATTGGAAACAATAACCGCGCAAGGGGTAATTTCGACATTTTTCGTGACGGTGTCAGAATGGGCTGAAATTTGGCAGGTTGATTGGAAACAAAAATTACGCCCGGGGCAATTTCGTCATTCGAAGCGACGGTGTCGGAATGGGCTGAAATTTGGCAGGTTGATTGGAAACAAAAATCGCGTCAGGGGTAATTTCGTTATTTGTCACGACGGTGTCGAAATTGGCCAAAATTTGGTAGGTTGATTGGAAATAAAAATCGCGCTGGGGGTAATTTCGTCATTTGTCGTGACGGTCTTGGAATGGATGAAAATATAGCAGATTGATTGGAAACAAAAATCGCGCCAAGGACAATTTCGTCATTTGTCGCCACGGTGGCAGAGTGGGCTAAAATTTAACAGGTTGATTGGAAACAAAAAAATGGGCCAGGGGTAATTTCGTCATTTTTTGCGATGGTGTCAGAATGGGCTGAAATTTAGCAGGTTGATTGGATACAAAAATCGCGCCAAGGGCAATTTCGTCATATGTCGCGCTGTTGTCGGAATGGGCTGAAATTTGGAGGGTTGATTGTAAACAAAAATCGCGCCAGGGACAATTATGTCACTTGTCGCGACGATGGCAAAATGGGTTGAAGTTTGGTAGGTTGATTGGGAACAAAAATCGCGCTAGGGGCAATTTCGTCATTTGTCGCGACGGTGTTGGAATGGTCTGAAATTTGGCAGGTTGATTGGAAACAAAAATCGCGTCAGGGGAAATTTCGTCAATTGTCGCGATGGTGTCGGAATGGGCTGAAATTTAGCTGGTTGATTGGAAACAAAAGTCGCACCAAGGGCAATTTCGTCATTTGTCGCGATGGGGTCGGTATTGACTGAAATTTGGCAGGTTGATTCGAAACAAAAATCGCACCAGGGGCAATTTTGTCATTTGTCGCGACGGTGTCCAATGGGCTAAAATTTGGCAGGTTGATGGGAAACAATAATCGCGTCGGCGGCAATTTTGTCATTTGTTACGACGGTGTCGGAATGGGCTAAAATTTTAACAGGTTGATCGGAAACAAATACTGCGCAAGGAGCAATTTCGTCATTTTTCGCGACGGTGTTAGAATGGGCCGAAATTTGACAGGTTGATTGGAAATAAAAATCGCTCCAGGGGCAATTTTGTCATTTATCGCGATAGTGTCAGAATGGGCCGAAATTTGGCAGCTCGATTGGAAACAAAAATCGCGCCAGGGGCAATTTTGTCATTTGTCGCGACGGTGTTGAAATGAGCTGAAATTTGGCAGGTATCAATGGAAACAAAAATTGCGCCAGGGGCAATTTCGTCATTTGACGCGACGGCGTCGGAATGGACTAAAATCTGAAAGGTTGATTGGAAACAAAAACCACGCCAGGGGTAATTTCGTCATTTTTTGCGACGGTGTTAGAATGGGCTGAAATTTGGCAGTTTGACTGGAAACTAAAATCCCGCTAGGGGCAATTTCGTCATTTGTCACGACGGTGTCGAAATGGGCCAAAATTTGACCGGGTGATTGGAAACAAAAATCGCGCCAGGGACAATTTTGTCATTTGTCACGGCGGTGCCGGAATGTGCCGAAATTTGGTAGGTTGATTGGAAACAAAAATCGCGCCAGGGGTAATTTCGTTATTTGTCATGACAGTGTCGAAATTGGCCGAAATTTGGCAGGTTGATTGGAAACAAAAATCGCGCAGGGGGTAATTTCGTCATTTTTCGCGACGGTGTCAGAGTGGGCTAAAATTGGACTGGTTGATCGGAAACAAAAAATGCGCCAGGGGCAATCTCATCATTTTTGGCGATGGTGTCAGATGGGCTGAAATTTGGCAGGTTGATTGGATACAAAAATCGCACCAAGGGCAATTTCATCATATGTCGCGACGTTGTCAGAATGGGCTGAAATTTGGCAGGTTGATTATAAATAAAAATCGGGCCAGGGGCAATTTTGTCATTTGTCGCGACGGCGTCGGAGTGGGTTGAAGTTTGGCAGGTTGATTGGAAACAAAAATCGCGCCAGGGGCAATTTCGTCATTTTTTCATGACGGTGTCAGAATGGGCTGAAATTTGGCAGGTTGATTGGAAACAAAAATCGTGCCAGGGGCAATTTCGTCATTTGTCACGACGGTGTCGGAATTGGATGAAATTTGGTAGGTTGATTGCAAACAAAAAGCATGTCGGGAACAATTTCGTCATTTGTCGTAACGATGTCGAAATTGGCCAAAATTTGGTAGGTTGATTGGAAACTAAAATCGCACGAGGGCAATTTTGTCATTTGTCGCGACGGTCTCGGAATGGGCGAAAATATGGAAGATCGATTGGAAACAAAAATTGCGTCGGGAGCACTTTTGTCATTAGTCGCGTTGATGTTAGAATGGGCTAAAATTTGACAAGTTGATCGGAAACAAAAATCGCGCTGGGGCAATTTCGTCATTTTTCGCGACGGTGTGAGAATGGGCTGAAATTTGGCAGGTTGATTGGAAACAAAATTCGCGCCAGGGGTAACTTTTTCATTTGTCGCGACGTTGTGGGAATGGGCTGAAATTTGCCAGTTGATCGAAAACAAAAATCGCACCGATGGCAATTTTGTCATTTGTCTCGACGGTCTCGGTATGGGCTGGAATTTTGGCAGATTGATTGGAAACAAAAATACCGTCAGGGGCAATTTAATCATTTGTCGCGACGGTGTCGGAATGGGCTGAAATTTGGCAAGTTGATTGGAAACAAAAATCGCTCCAAGGGCAATTTCGTCATTTGTCGCGACGGTATTGGTGTGAGCTAAAATTTGACAGGTTGATCGGAAACAAAAACTGCGCCAGGGGCAATTTCATCATTTTTCGCGACGGTGTCAGAATGAGCCGAAAAATTTGGCAGGTTGATTGGAAACGAAAGTTTCGCCTGGGGCAATTTCGTCATTTGTCGTGACGTTGTCGAAATGGGCTGAAATTTGATAGGTTGATTGGAAATAAAAATCACGCTAGGGGCAATTTCGTCATTTATCGCGATAGTGTCGCAATGGGCCGAAATTTGGTAGGTTGATCGGTAACAAAAATCGCGTCATGGCAATTTCATCGTTTGTCGTGACATTGTCGAAATGGGATTAAATTTGACAGGTTGATCGGAATCAAAAACCACGCCAGGGTCAAATTCGTCATTTTTCGCGACGATGTCGGAATGGGCTGAAATTTTTCAGGTTGATTGGAAACAAAAATCGCGCCAGGGGCAATTTCGTCATTTGTCACGACGGTGTCGGAATGGGCTAAAATTTGACAGGTTGATCGGAAACAAAAATCGCGTCAGGGCCAATTTTGTCATTTGTAGAAACAGTGTTTGAATGGGGTAAAATTTGACAGCTTGATCGAAAACAAAAATGCGAGGGGCAATTTCGTCATTTATCGTGAAGGTGTCGAAATGGGTTGAAATTTTGCAAGTTGATTGGAAACAAACATCTCACCGAGGGCAATTTTGTTATTTGTCGCGACAATGTCGAAATGGGCAGAAATTTGGCAGGTTGGTTGAAAACAAAAATTGTGCCGGGGGCAATTTTGTCATTTGTCGCGACGATGTTGGAGTGGGCTAAAATTTGACCGGTTGATCGGAAACAAAAATCGCGCCAAGGGCAATTTCGTCATTTTTCGCAACGGTGTCAGAATGAGCCGAAATTTGGCACGTTGATTGGAAACAAAAATTGCGCCTGGTGCAGTTTCTTCATATGTCGCGACGATGTCGGAATGGGCAAAAATTTGACAGGTTGATTGGAAATAAAAATCGCGCGAGGGGCAATTTCGTCATTTGACGTGACGGTGTCGAAATGGGATTAAATTTGACAGGTTGATCGGAAACAAAAATCACGCCAAGGGCAAATTCGTCATTTTTCGCGACGGTGTCGGAATGGGCTGAAATTTAGCAGGTTGATTGGAAACAAAAATCACGCCAGGGGCAATTTCGTCATTTGTCGCGACGGTGTCGGAATGGGCCGAAATTTGGCAGGTTGATCATAAACTAAAATTGTCGCAGGGGCAATTTTGTAATTTTAGCGACGGTGTTGAAATGGGGTAAAATTTGACAGGTTGATCGGAAATAAAAATCGCGCCAGGGGCAATTTTGTCATTTTTCGCGACGGTGTCAGAATGGGCTAAAATTTGGCAGGTTGATTGGAAACAATCGCGCCGACGGCAATTTTGTCATTTGTCACGACGGTGTCAGAATGGGCGAAAATGTGGTAGATCAATTGGAAACAAAAATTGCGCCGGGGGCAATTTTGTCATTAGTCGCGACGGTGTCGGAAGGGCTAAAATTTGACAAGTTGATCGGAAACAAAAACCACGCCAGGGGCGATTTCATCATTTTTCAAGACGGTGTCAGAATGGGTTGAAATTTGGCAGATTGGTTGGAAACAAAAATCGCGCCAGGGGCAATTTCGTTATTTGTCGCGACGTTGTCAGAATAGGCTAAAATTTGGCAGGTTGATTGGAAATAAAAATCGCACCGAGGGGAATTTTGTCGTTTGTCGCGACGGTCTCGAAATGGGCTAAAATTTGGCAGATTGATTGGAAACAAAAATTTCGCCGGGGGTAATTTGATCATTTGTCACGACGGTGTCGGAATGGGCTAAAATTTGACAGGTTGATCGGAAACAAAAATCGCGTCAGGGCCAATTTTGTCATTTGTAGAAACAGTGTTTGAATGGGGTAAAATTTGACAGCTTGATCGAAAACAAAAATGCGAGGGGCAATTTCGTCATTTATCGTGAAGGTGTCGAAATGGGTTGAAATTTTGCAAGTTGATTGGAAACAAACATCTCACCGAGGGCAATTTTGTTATTTGTCGCGACAATGTCGAAATGGGCAGAAATTTGGCAGGTTGGTTGAAAACAAAAATTGTGCCGGGGGCAATTTTGTCATTTGTCGCGACGATGTTGGAGTGGGCTAAAATTTGACCGGTTGATCGGAAACAAAAATCGCGCCAAGGGCAATTTCGTCATTTTTCGCAACGGTGTCAGAATGAGCCGAAATTTGGCACGTTGATTGGAAACAAAAATTGCGCCTGGTGCAGTTTCTTCATATGTCGCGACGATGTCGGAATGGGCAAAAATTTGACAGGTTGATTGGAAATAAAAATCGCGCGAGGGGCAATTTCGTCATTTGACGTGACGGTGTCGAAATGGGATTAAATTTGACAGGTTGATCGGAAACAAAAATCACGCCAAGGGCAAATTCGTCATTTTTCGCGACGGTGTCGGAATGGGCTGAAATTTAGCAGGTTGATTGGAAACAAAATTCACGCCAGGGGCAATTTCGTCATTTGTCGCGACGGTGTCGGAATGGGCCGAAATTTGGCAGGTTGATCATAAACTAAAATTGTCGCAGGGGCAATTTTGTAATTTTAGCGACGGTGTTGAAATGGGGTAAAATTTGACAGGTTGATCGGAAATAAAAATCGCGCCAGGGGCAATTTTGTCATTTTTCGCGACGGTGTCAGAATGGGCTAAAATTTGGCAGGTTGATTGGAAACAATCGCGCCGACGGCAATTTTGTCATTTGTCACGACGGTGTCAGAATGGGCGAAAATGTGGTAGATCAATTGGAAACAAAAATTGCGCCGGGGGCAATTTTGTCATTAGTCGCGACGGTGTCGGAAGGGCTAAAATTTGACAAGTTGATCGGAAACAAAAACCACGCCAGGGGCGATTTCATCATTTTTCAAGACGGTGTCAGAATGGGTTGAAATTTGGCAGATTGGTTGGAAACAAAAATCGCGCCAGGGGCAATTTCGTTATTTGTCGCGACGTTGTCAGAATAGGCTAAAATTTGGCAGGTTGATTGGAAATAAAAATCGCACCGAGGGGAATTTTGTCGTTTGTCGCGACGGTCTCGAAATGGGCTAAAATTTGGCAGATTGATTGGAAACAAAAATTTCGCCGGGGGTAATTTGATCATTTGTCACGACGGTGTCGGAATGGACCTAAATTTGGCAGATTGATTGGAAACAAAAAT